>NC_051161.1:4490236-4654229 GCF_013339745.2 Dermacentor silvarum
AAGGTCCCAGGCAGCACAGAACGCCGGGCCAATATTGTTCATGCGGTGGCACGTGACGGCCCAAGAACGGGCCAGTCGTGCCAGCTGCACAACATTGGTGGTGCCATTCTGTGAGCCTAAAACAACACCTCCATGCCTCCAACAATGGCCCACCGTTGCCATTTAAATTACATTACTGGCGCTACTAGCCAGCGCGAATGGCAATATTGGACCAGCATCCTCGTTGCATAGACAACATTGGTGGTAGAACGACAAGAAGTAGCATATATTGCCCTGTCAATATCACCTGCTCTCCAATGTCGGGCAGCCGACGTTCAATGTCCGGCAATAGTGTCCAGTTCTCGCTAATGTTGTTAACATTGCTTCGTAAACTGGATATATCGGCACAAATGGTTTTTCCGTTTTTGACAACCATTGCGGGAAGCTGTAGCTCGGGAATTCCTACCAAAATACATAGAAATGGAGAAATCGCTTTCCTCGGCATCCAGGTCAGCGAATTTGATTAAATTTGTTGCATTTAAAAGAAAAGTTAGCATTCTGTTACTTAAAAAAAGATTTTATTCAGTCCACAATTTGTTAACAAAAATTGTTGTAATTTGCAAAACAGAAAAACTCAAGTATGAAGTTTTCAGTTTTGTAAAACAGAGAAAAGTAATGATACCACATAGTGGTATGAGTGGCACCTGTTAAAATAACTAAATCGGGCTAAGTTAATGTACTGTATGACGCTCTAAAACATGGCACTGATTCTGAGTAGGGTTTTTGCAAACGCGTTGTAAACATAATATTGTACCTATTACACGTGAGTTGTAAACTCGTATTCTTTTTCGCTTTACAAGTTCTAACAGAAGCAATTACCTGAACAGCAATATCTGTTTCTGGTGGAGCGTTACGGATTGCTAAGCATCGTGCATCAAATTTTTAAAGCTTGCCGATTTTCGGCAATTTTCGTAGAAAGTGTGAACTCCTATATAAAATTTTGCCGCCTCAGGTTGCTATAATTTAAAGTTCTCTCTCAAAAGCAATAAAGTTTATACAAATAAGTCCAGTATTTGTTTCAACAAAGCATTTGTGCGTTTTACTGATGAAGTTTGCATGAATGGAGAAATCTGAGTTCGATAGCTAAAATGGAAGCCTGGTCTTAAGCGGGTCGTTTCTGTGTAACTTGGCTGCCACTACGTCGTTTAACTACAAAAGAGCCACACCGTACAATCGAGCGTCACTTTTTATGTTGCTTGGTTCAAGCATTAGCTCGATCAACGCGAGGAGTGTGTAGTCCGCACACGCTACAGTGTATATTATGGGACTTTATCGTGATAGACGTACTATCATTACTACTGTGAAGCTAGTGCTATGGCTGTAAAAAGCCGGCTTCGTACATCGTCACTTTCAAGTGAGATTGACCTGTTTAATGAGATTGTACGCACGACATAAACAGTCCATTCTCAAATCTACGCGAGCATACCAACTGGTCTATTATATATATGACACGTACGTCGGTGCACAAGCACCGTATAAGGTATATAATTCTATAACCGACCGTGTTTGATATCGTTTTAACACGCGTGTCGCTTTCATTTTCGGGCACACGTTCGCACAGTAGCTAGACGGTTTGATTCTTTCCATTCATTACATCCTGCTAGGGCTCCTTTGCACCCCGTCATAGTAACGCCGGAAATTGTACGGGACATGTCGAATGTCGTTCATTGAATGCTGAGCAGAGGTCATTTATTTTGTGACCTGCGCGGCAACTTCGCTTCGGTTTCATGTGCAAACTACTAATAATATATGTCCGCTCGACAAGAAATCGTTTCATCTTCATGCCAAATCAGTTAACGGCGTTTTCAAGAGCAGTCGAGCAGCCGTTCATTGCTGTAACGGAAAACCGCAATGGTAAGCGGCTATGAATCGATGTGCCCATTCTCTAGCCCGTGCTTTCTTTTTAAGCACTGTCTCAACCTGCCATTGACCACAACAACGTATACAAATATTCCGTGTGAGCAAGTTATCATTTGATAAAGTTGTGACTCTAGATCTACGGCTTGAGCAACTTAAAGGGTCCCTGAAATGGTTCGGACAAATTTTGTAGACGCGTAGGGTGCAGCTACAGTAAAACAGTAAAGACGGTGGTTCCAGTCCGGCGGCACGAGCCCCCCGTTTTCAGTACTTTTGGAGTAACCGTGGCGGCTCTTTTACTTAGGATATAAAGTTGTGGTATATACCATAAAAAGCTTAATTCTTGTAGATTCCAACTATATATAATATAAGGAAATTGATTAATGTGATTTAGAAATAAATGTTCAAGAACAAGCTTGAGATACATGGTTTTTGCGAACTGTGTCTCAGTTGTGACCATATTTAGAAGAAACTACCGCACTCACTGCATTGGGCTTGCTCTGTAGCTTTAGGACATATTTATCTAGTTCCTAGACGTAGCAAATTAATTTTTACTTTTTGGATAATTTGCTTCTGAAAATTGCCAAATATTGCAATCTTCTGTTGTAAACAGCCCGGCAACTACATGCTCAAGGAAGCTAAATTTTGGATAAAGTAGAGTTCAAGGAATTTCCATTTAGGACACAAAATTTCATTCATGTAACTTTATTAGTTTTAAAGTGCAGCTTTGTAGCTTTATTACCTGGGAGTCTATGTCGCTGCGCGGACTGCAGGAGCAGTCCGCGCAGCGACATAGACTCCCAATTTATACGCACCGTGATTGGTGCTCCCCGTTCCGTCCTTTCCTGCTGCAGCCGTGGGCAAATTCTGCTTGTGGGCTTCCTGAGCCGCAATTTGGCATACGTGCTTACATGGTCGGATGTGTATGAAGTTGATAGCCACCTGGGTGGAAAGGCCCGCAAAGGTGGCTGCTGAAGGTGATGCCCACGAAACCGACTTGTGCACATTGAGAGAAAATGGGCACCGAGTGTCAGTGACATATTAGCGGCCCCGATAGGCAAACATAAACGAGCAGCTTGGAAAGGAGGTAATGCTAAAATGCACGGTAGTCCATGTTGCTGTGTTGGGTGTGGCAGCAGATGCCTGCGTCACCCGATTGCTTCGGTATGCAAGTTGCTAATCTTCAACGGTGACTGTCGGTGCAAACATCTGCTTGCGCTGCCGGTTGTCGCACGTTACCGGACCGCCATGTGCGTTGACGAAAGTGAGCAGTTTACGAGCTCGCGTTTATTGTTTCAGCGTATCTCAACATGCAAGTTTTATTGCTGCTCTTGTACGAGAAGGTGCACTGCTTGTCTTCGACCAATAAAGTCGTACGTCCTGTTCACTCACTTATGGCTTGTTTGTATGGGTGTCAGTAGAGGCTCTTTGGTCTCCTGGCAATTAGAACGCACAAGCTAAGCGGCTAGGCACTGAGGCACGCCACAACGCCAGCCGGGCGAGCGCGGCGCGTACCAGCGTTAGGGTGGCTAGAAGGGGAGGTGTGAATACCGGCGGCGCAAGCGTGACCCCCCAGCGCACCGATGCCGCAGGGCGGCGCTGTTGACCGAGGCGAAATAGCGTAGGTAGTAGGATAGGGCGCCAAGCTACGGCTTTTTGGGGGGGACTCAGAGCCCTAAGACCACCAGTGTAGACGAAGACAGACCCAGAGAGGCTCCAAGATTCAAGAAACGTAGAATCGGTAGAAGAAATAGACGTAAGCACCAGGGGCAAGGTCATTCTGACATAGGGTACATTAACATGCAAGGTGGCAGGAATAGACTGAAGTGGGAGGAGATAGACGAGCAACTAAGGCAAGAAAAGCTGATGGTATACGGGTTTGTGGAGACACATCTTAGGGACATGGAGCAACCTCCCTGTAATCCTGACTATGCATGGGAATATTGCAATAGAACAGAGGGCAGCAGAAAAGGGGGTGGAATTGGTGCATTCATTCATAAAAGTATGAACTGGCAAAGGGTCAAACAGGAATGCAAGGAGCATTTATGGCTAAAAGGGAAAGTTGCAGGAGAGCAGACACTCCTTGGCTTTGTATACCTGTGGACAGGAGCAAATGCCAACGAGGAAAACAAAAAAATGCTGGAATGCATATCAAGTGACATTAATGTGCTAGGAAAAGGGTGCGAGATTATTATACTAGGAGATATGAACGCACACATAGAAGACATGGACGGGTACACAGACTCAACAGGCAACATGATGCTGGATATGTGTGAAATGCATGACTTAGTTGTATGCAGCAGTACTGAGAAGTGTGAAGGGCACATAACATGGGAGGTAGGGAGCCTGCAGTCGACGATAGATTATGCACTAATGTCACATAGGATGCACGATAGGCTAAATGTAATGAGCATAGATGAATATGGCTCCAGAAGTCTAGGTAGTGACCACAAACGTATTAAGGTGAGTTTTAGAAGGGAAATGAAAGTAGGTAGGAGGCAAGATGAACAACCAGGTGGGATATTTTACTCGGAAAAGCAGCTTGAAATAGCAACCCAGCAAATTGAGGAAGTAATTTCAGCGGATACAAAAACAGAATGGACATATGCAAATTTAACAGGACTATTTGAGCTAGAGCTTACTAAGGTACGAGTCAGGACAAAAGGGAACAGAAGATGTAAACCCAAGAGCTGGTGGGATGAGGAGGTTAAGAAGGCTTAGAGAAACGTCAGGAAGCATCCAGGGAACACAGATATTCAAAGCAGAGGGGTGAACCAGAAGCTGATGTAGGCAGAAAATGGAATAACTTCTTAAACTGTAGAAGCGAAGCATCCAATTTGATCAATGAGAAGATCAGAAGAAAGGGGAGCCAATGGTTGTCAGAAGTAAACAAAAAGGATAGAAAAGCAGCGAAGAAATTTTGGAAACATCTCAACTCCTTGAGTAATAAGACTAGCCTAGAGCAGAGGTTTATAGTTACAGCTCAAGGTGTTCGACTAGAGGGAGATGAGGCAATGGAACATATAAGAACAATGATGACAGAAAAATTTAAACAACGAAACATAGCATGTGCTCAATCAGGTGAGGATGGACTAGTCAGTGCGGTGGCTCCACTGGCACAAAGCGAGTGGGTGTGATGGAAACGACAACGACAAACTTGCCGGTTTCCAGTTGGGCCCAGGATCCGTTTAATAATGACACGGCAGACGGGAGCTTGCTACACGAAACACAGACTTTAACAGACACGCTAGCACGATACAGACTATTTACATACAGACGATTTACATGTACGTGGACTAGAGTCCGCGAATCGTTTGTCCTATATAAGTATGTGCCTAGCCCCCATGCGTCACCACTCGCCCTAGTGCCTCGTCGTTGCGGTGCCCGTGACGGTGGTTGTGACGGTGGAGCGTCGTTGTGGCTAGGTCGCTGCTGTCGCGCCGCACCTTGTCGCGACGTGGCAGCAGGAAGAAAACAGCAGGCCGGTAGAATAAAGGCCACTGCTGTAGCTGGCCAGTAACGCCTGGCCTGTAACGCCTCGGCCGCTATAACGTCGGGCTCGGTCGGCGGACAGGTAGCTCAGGCGCCCCGGTGGCCAGCAGGAAGCACTGCACCAGGCCGCTGTCACAGCAGGCCGCTGGTGCACAGGAGAGCAGAGCCACGAGCGGGATCCATGACCAGGTCCGCACGGTAGCAGGACGCCCGGTCGCCAGTCCTCGGGCTCGCTCAGCAGGCTGGTAGCTCAGGCGTCCCGGTCCAAGCAGGAAGCACTGCACCAGGCCGCTATCACAGCAGGCCGCTGGCGCGCAGGAAAGCCCAGCCACGAGCTGGATCTCCGACCAGGTCCGCACGGTAGCTGGACACCCGGTCGCCGGTACCCGAGCCTGGAGCCGCCGTTTTGCGAGCTTGCGTTCGAGGCTGCCGCTCGCTCTCACGCTCTGCGTGCTCTCGTCGCTTCTTCGTTCGTGGCACGTGTCGTCTTCTTCCATTATGATCATCACCAATGCCCTTCTTGGTGCTGCCATACAATCACCAACACTTCAAGTTGGCTTGTCACGCACTTTGTTTTGGCACCGCCACACGCCACTATCCACATCATCACAAGGGCCCCCCACTTAAGATAGTTGCGCGCAACTATTCTAAACAACATAGGAGGAGGGGTGCGCATGAGTGCAGGCACGTGCGATCGTTCAAGAAAAGTTCTTGGTTTTCAAACAATTCATGTTTACACAATTATCAGAAAACACGTGGAGACTTTGGAACACAAGCCAAAGTTCTCACAAAAGAAATGGAAAGGTCTCACAATCCAAAGTTCTAATAAAAAAAACGGCAGCACTGTGAGCGGCAATCACCATGGGCACAAAGTAATAGTGTCCAAGGAACACGGATAAACGTTCACATCTTTGTCAGAGTCCGGAGTAGAGCATGCCGGTGCAGGTATACTGAATTATGTTACCCGCTCCCAAATTAACCGAACCGCGGATGTCTCTATCTTACGTATCGGTCTTGCATGTGTTAACCGCGCACGCCAAGCAATGCCAGATGTGTTGCATCGTGTGAGGTCAGCCGCTCCTATGTGAGTGGTATAACCTTGCACAAAACGATTATCAGGTATCGCAGATCTTTGTGGGATCTTAGAATGGAAACGAGCTGTTGAATTGCCTGAATGAACTTTTTCATGATTCAGTGGAAGATTCAGAACAGCCCTCTGGTAGTCTCCATTTACATGTGAAGGTGAGTGAGTACGCGCTTCTTATGTCTTACAGGCGGTTCATTGATAGACCTTCGGTTCACCTCACATAGTGAAGTTATCATAAGCTGTTGAGATAGGCTGCTCACGCTTACATCATGTACCACTGGGGTCATTGACTGGATAGCAGGCATTTCCTTAGAACTTATCGAGGAGTCCACTCTCCTAGATTGAGAGAGATTGGCTGGGTGAGTTTGCTGGCAATCACTATCGCTGGTTATGCCAGAGTACAAAGCTGCGTCTTGTTAGTGTCATGGAGGATGGGGCTCACATGAACTTTCGTTTGCGGAGCAGCCTCCTCGACTGAAGTGCATGAATCCAACAAAGAACCAAAATCAGAAGACTGCTTTGGTGCTGAGTCACAATTCCACTCTTGTGATTTATCTTTGTGGGCAGTTTTTGCATTAGCTTTTTCGACGTTGCCAGCTCTGTGACCATGCAAAACATACGTTTGCTCACGCGACAAGCAACCTTCAGCCGCCTCATCGCCTGTTTGCAAACCCAAAGACTTGGTTGCGGGAGGCGGGGAAGACAAGGCAATCATCCCATTTACAACTTCACCACAGGATGGAGTCATGCTGCCGAAAGTCGTAGCGCTAGTGAGCGCTTCAAGAGCTGCGATCTGCAATTTGAGGACGCATAGCTCTTCTTCATGACTCGCTCGCTCAGCTTGAAGCTGCACTGCATGGCGAGCTTTTTCCATTTCTCTTTCAGCAGCACGCCTCTCGCACTCCAGTGACCGCTGATGTTCCACCCAGTCTCTCAACTCCACTTTCTCTAGTCCCATGCTCTCGCCTAGCTCGATTAGTTCTTTTAGATGTATTGCCTTTCTGTCCTTGTTTGCAAGCTTACAACCTGCCTCGTCCTCTCCAGTGGCTACGCGTTCGAAACTCTGGAGATTCGCGGGGAGGTCGTCACGTCGTTCGTCGAACAGTGGCAGTAACTTCTGGGGGTTGAAGCAGGGTTGCTTTGGTGACGATACGGGCGCGGCTGGGGCGGATATCTCGCTCTGCGCTCCTTCTTGAAGCTTGAGCTTCAGCTGCAAGATTTGTCGCTGCCTTTCGTCGGCTAACCGCTGACTTTCTGCTGCTGCTTTGGCTGCCTCTAGCTCAGCTGCTCGTTCGTCCCTCTGCCTAGCCTGTTCTTTTTCAACCCACTCGCGAAGTTCAGCGCAAGTCAAGCCTAACTGTGCTGCAGTGGTGGCTAACTTGTCTAAATCCATATCGGATGTCTAGTGCTGCGTGTATACACCCGAATGCCGGTCTCCGCGTTTGGGATGTTACTGGCGGATCCTGGCAGGCTCGCCAGATTGTGATGGAAACGACAACGACAAACTTGCCGGTTTCCAGTTGGGCCCAGGATCCGTTTAATAATGACACGGCAGACGGGAGCTTGCTACACGAAACACAGACTTTAACAGACACGCTAGCACGATACAGACTATTTACATACAGACGATTTACATGTACGTGGACTAGAGTCCGCGAATCGTTTGTCCTATATAAGTATGTGCCTAGCCCTCATGCGTCACCACTCGCCCTAGTGCCTCGTCGTTGCGGTGCCCGTGACGGTGGTTGTGACGGTGGAGCGTCGTTGTGGCTAGGTCGCTGCTGTCGCGCCGCACCTTGTCGCGACGTGGCAGCAGGAAGAAAACAGCAGGCCGGTAGAATAAAGGCCACTGCTGTAGCTGGCCAGTAACGCCTGGCCTGTAACGCCTCGGCCGCTATAACGTCGGGCTCGGTCGGCGGACAGGTAGCTCAGGCGCCCCGGTGGCCAGCAGGAAGCACTGCACCAGGCCGCTGTCACAGCAGGCCGCTGGTGCACAGGAGAGCAGAGCCACGAGCGGGATCCATGACCAGGTCCGCACGGTAGCAGGACGCCCGGTCGCCAGTCCTCGGGCTCGCTCAGCAGGCTGGTAGCTCAGGCGTCCCGGTCCAAGCAGGAAGCACTGCACCAGGCCGCTATCACAGCAGGCCGCTGGCGCGCAGGAAAGCCCAGCCACGAGCTGGATCTCCGACCAGGTCCGCACGGTAGCTGGACACCCGGTCGCCGGTACCCGAGCCTGGAGCCGCCGTTTTGCGAGCTTGCGTTCGAAGCTGCCGCTCGCTCTCACGCTCTGCGTGCTCTCGTCGATTCTTCGTTCGTGGCACGTGTCGTCTTCTTCCATTATGATCATCACCAATGCCCTTCTTGGTGCTGCCATACAATCACCAACACTTCAAGTTGGCTTGTCACGCACTTTGTTTTGGCACCGCCACACGCCACTATCCACATCATCACAGTGGGAAAGGGCAGAGAAGAGGGTTCCTAGTAGCACGTCGACAGGTCCTCATGGCATCCCAATTATGTTGATAAAGACATTGGGCCCAAAATCTAAGAAAGCATTAAGAGAGGCAGTGAGCAAAATGATAATGGACGGTAAAGCCCCCGACGGGTGGAGACTGAGCAGGATGAGCATGATACATAAGGGAAAGGGGGACAAAGCCGACATAAACAACTACCGTCCCATAACAGTGACGTCAGTGGTTTACAGGGTGGTGATGCAGATTATAAAGGACAGACTGCAGGCATGGGTGGAGAGCGAGGAGGTGCTGGGGGAACTACAAAATGGGTTCCGGAAACAAAGAAGGTTAGAAGATAATCTGTTCTCATTGACACAGTGTATTGAAATAGCAGAAAAGGAACACAGGCCCCTATGGCTTGCCTTTCTGGATATCAAGGGAGCCTATGACAGTGTAATCCAAAAGGATTTGTGGGACATACTGGGCACTCTAGATGTGGAAGATGGAGTAAGAAATCTTTTAAAAGATATCTATAAAAGTAACAAGGTGCTTATAAAATGGGAAATCAAGGTATCTGGGACTATAGAGATACAGCAGGGGCTTCGGCAGGGGTGCCCTCGGTCACCTCTGTTGTTCATGCTGTATTTACAAGGATTGGAGAAAAAAATAGAGAGGAGCGGACTTGGCTTCAACCTTTCCTATTTCAAGCAAGGAGAATGGATTAAACAGTCATTACCAGGACTAATGTATGCGGATGACATTGTACTTATGGCTGACAGCAAGGAAGACTTGCAGAGATTAATGAACATCTGTGGTAAAGAGGGAGATAGCTTAGGTTTGAAGTTTAGTAAAGAAAAATCGGCAGTCATGACTTTTAATGATAATCAGGGCAGCGAGCATAGGATACAGGAGGTTACGCTGGAGGTGGTGGATAAGTACAAATATCTTGGAGTGTGGATAAACAATGGGGCTGAGTACCTAACGGAACATGAAAAATATGTGACGGCTAAAGGTAGCAGAAATGCAGCTGTGATGAAAAATAGGGCGCTGTGGAATTACAATAGGTACGAAGTGGTGAGAGGGATTTGGAAAGGGGTGATGGTCCCTAGTTTGACTTTCGGCAATGCAGTCCTGTGCATGAGATCAGAGGTTCGAGCAAGGTTGGAAGTTAAGCAGCGAGGGGTAGGTAGACTGGCTCTGGGAGCACACGGAAATACACCAAATCAGGGGGTACAGGGTGACATGGGATGGACGTCATTCGAGGGCAGGGAAGCCAGCAGCAAGATAGAATTTGAGGAGCGATTGAGAGAAATGGCAGAAAAGCAGTGGGCAAGCTAGGAGAGTTTTCAGTTATTTGTACATGAGGAATGTTGATACAAAATGGAGGAAGCTGACCAGAAAACTGTCAATCAAATATTTGGACTGCAGGAGGGGTGAAAACCAGGAAACAGCGGTTAAGAAAAAGGTTTAGGAAACAGAGAGGGGGCTGTGGAAAACAGGGATGCAGATGAAATCAGCACTGGGAACATACCGAACTTTCAAGCAAGAAATTGCCAAAGAAAATATCTACGATAATTCTAGGGGAAGCTCTTTGTTGTTTGAAGCCAGGACGGGAGTATTGCGGACTAAGATGTACCGAGTCAAGTACCAAGGTATAGACACGTTGTGCTGTGCGTGTGGAGAAGAAGAGGAAACGGCTGAACACCTCATACTTTTCTTTAAAGGGCTTAACCCTACAGTGCAAAGCAACGGGGCTGATTTTTTCAAAGCATTGGGGTTTAGGGACAGTGAAGGCAAAATAGACTTTAAGCGGGTAGAAATAACCAAACAGAGGTTATCTGATTGGTGGATAAAATCAAGGCAGGGGTGAAATTTCACCCACCACAAAGTACAAAATATGTTAATAGTCATGGCTAGGTGGCGTATGCCACCGCCCGGTTTAAAGGGTTCAGCCTCATCCATCCAACCGACAAACACAGTTACGATGTCATTTCTTTATAAAATAAGTAGTATATTGTATTTATTTGACTTCTGTTATTAAAGTCCGTGCTTTGTTACTTGAATAAAGGTTTTGAGGCCTCACTCACGTGCGCTCACGTGTGATCAGCAGCAGCCCACTGGTATCGATTGCAGTCCTTGCCGTTTATCGATTCAAATTGTAGGGCGGTAGTATTTGCGAGCGGGGTGGTCGTTTCCTTTGAGCAGCATCACGCAGGTTCGTTTTCATTAGATATCAATAATATATCAGCCAGTTTATGCGTTCAACATTCGATAGCTGCCACCAAGCGAACTTGTTTAAAGACGGTAAACTTTATCAGCAGTGGCGTTTCACTAGCATAACGGCTGCATGCACGGCTTATTTCCGCCGTTTGTGATCTGCCGCGTCTGGCCGCGTAATGATGTGTTGCTCGGAAAAAAAAAAAAAAAAAAAAGTGCTGGCCTAGCCAGCACGAAAATTCATCGCTGGAACCGAGCACAGTCTGCTTGAAGACTACCCACGAAAGCGGATTAACCTTGCAGCCCCTGGGCTTGTGCGCTGGTGAGTAAAAAAGCAGTGCTTCGCATTTTCAACTTTGAATTTCTTTGCGTGCGAGGCGGATAAAGCAGATTCCTGTCGTCATTTCTTAAAAGTAGAAAATAGTAATAATTATAAAGTTATTGCCCTTCCAAAGCAATTCAAACGAGGCTCTTGCTATTTTGCCAAGTTGTTAAAATTGCTAACATGAGTGCAGCATAGATAATAAAGTTTTGGCTGTTTCTGCATAAATGATACGCCGCGATAAATTCACTGCACATTAGTGACAAGTGTACTTCCGGTGATACAGTTAGATTAACTGCATTTGAGACATAATAAAATGACTACATGTGTTTATTGCTAGTATCTGGCAGAAACAATCGTCATCTAATCGAGGCTTGACTAAGCACAGCCCACACAAGGACACCACTGAAAAAAATGCACACTCAAAACAGTGTTGGTGTGTGCTTGTGTGTGTCTGTGTGCGTTTTTATGTCATCGAGCGTTTCGTGCATTGTTCTCTGTCATACATGAATCACAAACTCAGGCACACTTCCACCATAGTAATTGAGGCTCTTTTTTCTTGCGACTCCAGCCTCCAAGACACTGCTCATATTTGGACTCATCCCTTTGGAATCTATTGTCTCTGGACGTACAAGTCAACCGTGAATGTGTCACCACTGGAAGTAACATCAAGGGCCAGAATCATCACAGGGTATGTATCTGAACACTTCAACTAGAACCGTGATTTATTCATTTATGGGACTAACTTTTGTTTCACCATTTTCTGCTTGCATGTGTGTCATGGCTTTGTCATTTCTCTTTTCAGGAAGACGGACACAAGAGAGATTATTGGTCTGCAAGCTGCCCACGCTAAGCCACAACATGCTCAACTGTTACCATAATGACAACAGGTCCTCTTGAACTACGTGCCTCACTATGAAATGTTTGGAAGTTTACCAGATAGAGAGGTGTGAGCCCTATTAGGAAAGCAGCAGTCTACAGTTCTGTATCATACCGAGCGGGAATGAGAAATTTGACATACAAGCTTAGTTGCTTTTAAGGGCGTTTTATGACAATCGGGGAAATAACATGCTGATTCCCAACTTGTTTCTTTTCCAGTCATTGTAGCCGTGACGACCAGAACAGAAACAATGTAGCAAGCTCCTACTTGCTAATGCACAAACTCTGTCATCTGCTCTTTGCAAATCAATTTGACGGGCATTAGTACCACGAAGTATCACATGCTCCCTCACAACGATACTTTGTTACATGAAAATGCAAAGAATTTTAAAATGATCAAAAGTGCTTAATGCAATTTTAAGGAAATGACACTTCATGTTGACTGAAACTCTGGCAGTCACTCTTCATTTTATTTTTTGTTTAAAGTACCCTCAGGGCCACCTGGCATTAAAGAGGGGAGTGGTTACAAAGTAGTAGAGTAAAACAAACAAGTGCAGTGAGTTCTTGTAACATAATGATTCTCCTGATTATACA
Organism: Dermacentor silvarum; assembly: GCF_013339745.2. Taxonomy (NCBI): domain Eukaryota; kingdom Metazoa; phylum Arthropoda; class Arachnida; order Ixodida; family Ixodidae; genus Dermacentor; species Dermacentor silvarum. The sequence continues at coordinate 4,503,177 of NC_051161.1, forward strand.
ATGTTAGCTAATGTTTTGCAAAAAGTTTGTTATCTGTGATGGCTACGACACTTGGTGGTTCCATTTCTGAGATGTACGGGGCATGAAAGAAAAACTTCGTGTTACATGAATCAATTCCTACCTTACTGCGATGATCGACGCAATTTGAAATGCCCTGAGGCCGCAGTATGAAGTCATCATGAAGAAAGAAAATTTTATGAAATAGCAAAAGATGGCCGACTTTGCGGCGATTAGCTAGTGGAATGAGTGCTAGGCTAGTTTACATTGAAGTTTTACTTGCGGTACGGTTATAATTAGAAATAATGAAACGGGTAGAGTTACTGTGTACTAGTTCAAGTGAAGTAATAAGATTAACACGACTGGCATCCCGTATTGCAGATGCATATTCAAGTTTCGAGCGAATTAGTCTTGTAAAGCTGTAGTTCTAAAGTAGACGGTGCTTTGGAAAAGTTGCGCCATAAGTAACGCATGTGATTAGCATTGCTAATGCTGTACTCTATAATAATGGTCCAATTTAAGTTATTTGTAATGTTTACACCGAGATATTTATATGACATATAAATATTATATTATAGACCCATTATCTTGCTTTCAGTATTGTATAAAATATTCACCAAGATAATTTCCAATAGAATCAGGGCAACACTTGACTTCAGCCAACCAAGAGAACAGGCTGGCTTTAGGAAAGGATATTCTACGATGGATCACATCCATGTCATCAATCGGGTAATCGAGAAATCTGCGGAGTACAATCAACCTCTCTATATGGCTTTCATAGATTATGAAAAAGCATTTGATTCAGTAGAGATACCAGCAGTCATAGAGGCATTGCGTAATCAAGGATTGCAGGAGGCATACGTGAATATCTTAGCAAATAGTATCTACAAGGATTCCACAGCTGCCTTGGTTCTCCACAAGAAAAGTAGAAAGTTACCTATCAAGAAATGGGTCAGGCAAGGAGACACAATCTCTCCAATGCTATTCACTGCATGCTTAGAAGAAGTATTCAAGCTCTTAGACTGGGAAGGCTTAGGAGTGAGGATCAACGGCGAATATCTCAGCAACCTTTGGTTTGCAGATGACATTGTCCTATTCAGCAACAATGGAGACGAATTACAGCAAATGATTGAGGACCTTAATCGAGAAAGTGTAAGAATCGGGTTGGAGATGAATATGCAGAAGACAAAGATAATGTTCAATAGCCTGGCAAGGGAACGAGAATTCAGGATCGCCAGTCAACCCCTAGATTCTGTAAAGGAGTACGTTTATCTAGGTCATTTACTCACAGGGGACCCTGATCATGAGAAAGAAATTAACAGAAGAATAAAATTGGGTTGGAGTGCATACGGCAGGCATTGCCAAATCCTGACTGGGAGCTTACCACTGTCATTGAAAAGAAAAGTATACAATCATTGCATTCTACCGGTGCTAACAAATGGGGCAGAAACTTGGAGGGTAACAAAGAAGCTCAAGAACAAGTTAAGGACCGCACAAAGAGCGATGGAACGAAAAGTATTAGGTCTGACGTTAAAAGACAGGAAGAGAGCAGTGTGGATCAGAGAACAAACGGGGATAGCCAATATTCTAGTTGATATTAAGCGCAAGAAATGGAGCTGGGCAGGCCATGTAATGCGTAGGATGGATAACCGGTGGACCATTAGGGTTACAGAATGGATACCAAGAGAAGGGAAGCGCAGTCGAGGTCGGCAGAAAACCCGATGGGATGATGAAGTTAGGAAATTTGCAGGCGCAAGTTGGAATACGCTAGCGCAAGACAGGGGTAATTGGAGATCGCAGGGAGAGGCCTTCGTCCTGCAGTGGACATAAAATATAGGCTGATGATGATGATGATTTATATGTCATGACAAAATCTAAGGGAACGTTAACATGGCAAGTGCTAGGATTAGAATTAGATCTGGAAATACGCATTATTTTACATTTATTTACTACAAGAGGCTCATATACAGTTTGCATGAAATCAATAACTAGGCTAGTACTGCACCATAAGAGATATCTAGAAAAGGCAAGCTCACACAACCGGCCAGCCTATTTCACACTTCACAAACTTGAGAAATCACTAAAAACAAATATTCTTTCTCTTCAAACAGCAGATGACAAACCCGAGCACAGTGTGCTCCCAAAAAGATTTTGAAATGTACTCGCAGAATAAGTTCAGCTTAACATTCAGCTAATCAACAGTGGACGAGCACGGGAAACCTCAGCGTGGGAACTTGTCTTCGTCTCGGCCCTCACAAATATGTTTGCTTGGTGAAACGCTGGCTCCAAGCTGAGGCTTCCCTTGCTCACCTGTTACTCAACTTAAGTGTTCATCTCCTTGCAACCTCTTTGCCCTGTTTGAATACATATACCGAGATGCTTTTTCAACATGAAACCACAAATTCCATTTTCCAAGGATCTGTGAGCATTAATTGGGCTTGCTTATATGTTGATTTAGTGTCCTTGTTTATTCACACAATATTTCCAGAAGTCCTTCTAAGCACTGCTATCTCCATAACGTTCCTTGGTTTCCCTACGAGTACTCCATTTGTGTCAAAGCCTTTACTGCCGCACCTGAGCACTAAATGTGCAGCAGAAGAATATCCAGAGCAGAAAATATGTGATGTACAATTTAGCATAACCCCCCCCCCCCCCTTTTTTTTTTTTCTCCTACACTTCGTGCTACGAGAGCAACGGGACATTGCAGCTCGAGCTTATCTTGCTGTCAGTACATTTTTGCCGAGCATTTTTAAATGTTCCTTTCTTTAATCTAGCTGAAATCGTCGAACGCAGAGAATGTAAAACGCCAAGCAGCTCAGCATACATATCACTGTCTGAACCTTCACTCGCCCTGCTTTACGGCACGCCGAACACGATGAAAAAACTTCGCTCGATTTCAGCTTTGCATTCAATTAAATAGATGGTTATCTGTGTTTCTGTATGTTGTAAACTCAGTGACGGACAACATGAAGTCCACCTGAGCTGTACGAAAATTGTGAGCATGTACTGCCTCATTCACCATTGACAATACACAATGTAAGCATACTTGTTTGAAGTGTTTTATTGCCAGTTGAGGCCTCTCGGTCACCTGGCGACATATACAGATATCTGTAGTCACGTTAGAGTACAGTACACACGAATACCGCCCCGAAAGCGGTAACAAAACGCCCCAAACCAGCGAGCGAGCAGCGCGACCAGCCCTAGGAACCGCTACCGTAGCGGCCATATTGCTCACTACGTAATGATGATGATATTATGGATGGATGGATGAGGCTGAACCCTTTAAACCGGGCGGTGGCACACGCCACCTAGCCATGACTATTAACATATTTTGTACTTTGTGGTGGGTGAAATTTCACCCCTGCCTTGATTTTATCCACCAATCAGATAACCTCTGTTTGGTTATTTCTACCCGCTTAAAGTCTATTTTGCCTTCACTGTCCCTGAACCCCAATGCTTTGAAAAAATCAGCCCCGTTGCTTTGCACTGTAGGGTTAAGCCCTTTAAAGAAAAGTATGAGGTGTTCAGCCGTTTCCTCTTCTTCTCCACACGCACAGCACAACGCGTCTATACCTTGGTACTTGACTCGGTACATCTTAGTCCGCAATACTCCCGTCCTGGCTTCAAACAACAAAGAGCTTCCCCTAGAATTATCGTAGATATTTTATTTGGCAATTTCTTGCTTGAAAGTTCGGTATGTTCCCAGTGCTGATTTCGTCTGCATCCCTGTTTTCCACAGACCCCTCTCTGTTTCCTTAACCTTTTTCTTAACCGCTGTTTCCTGGTTTGCACCCCTCCTGCAGTCCAAATATTTGATTGACAGTTTTCTGGTCAGGTTCCTCCATTTTGTATCAACATTCCTCATGTACAAATAACTGAAAACTCTCCTAGCTTGCCCACTGCTTTTCTGCCATTTCTCTCAATCGCTCCTCAAATTCTATCTTGCTGCTGGCTTCCCTGCCCTCGAATGACGTCCATCCCATATGTCACCCTGTACCCCCGGATTTGGTGTATTTCCGTGTGCTCCCAGAGCCAGTCTACCTACCCCTCGCTGCTTAACTTCCAACCTTGCTCGAACCTCTGATCTCATGCACACATAGAGTTTCATATTACTATTTTATTTAGAAACTCTATGCATGCACAGGACTGCATTGCCGAAAGTCAAACTAGGGACCATCACCCCTTTCCAAGTCCCTCTCACCACTTCGTACCTATTGTAATTCCACAGTGCCCTATTTTTCATCACAGCTGCATTTCTGCTACCTTTAGCCGTCACATATTTTTCATGTTCCGTTAGGTACTCAGCCCCATTGTTTATCCACACTTCAAGATATTTGTACTTATCCACCACCTCCAGCGTAACCTCCTGTATCCTATGCTCGCTGCCCTGATTATCATTAAAAGTCATGACTGCCGATTTTTCTTTACTAAACTTCAAACCTAAGCTATCTCCCTCTTTACCACAGATGTTCATTAATCTCTGCAAGTCTTCCTTGCTGTCAGCCATAAGTACAATGTCATCCGCATACATTAGTCCTGGTAATGACTGTTTAATCCATTCTCCTTGCTTGAAATAGGAAAGGTTGAAGCCAAGTCCGCTCCTCCCTATTTTTTTCTCCAATCCTTGTAAATACAGCATGAACAACAGAGGTGACCGAGGGCACCCCTGCCGAAGCCCCTGCTGTATCTCTATAGGCCCAGATACCTTGATTTCCCATTTTATAAGCACCTTGTTACTTTTATAGATATCTTTTAAAAGATTTCTTACTCCATCTTCCACATCTAGAGTGCCCAGTATGTCCCACAAATCCTTTTGGATTACACTGTCATAGGCTCCCTTGATATCCAGAAATGCAAGCCATAGGGGCCTGTGTTCCTTTTCTGCTATTTCAATACACTGTGTCAATGAGAACAGATTATCTTCTAAGCTTCTTTGTTTTCGGAACCCATTTTGTAGTTCCCCCAGCACCTCCTCGCTCTCCACCCATGCCTGCAGTCTGTCCTTTATAATCTGCATCACCACCCTGTAAATTAACCACTGACGTCACTGTTATGGGACGGTAGTTGTTTATGTCGGCTTTGTCCCCCTTTCCCTTATATATCATGCTCATCCTGCTCAGTCTCCACCCGTCGGGGGCTTTACCGTCCATTATCATTTTGCTCACTGCCTCTCTTAATGCTTTCTTAGATTTTGGGCCCAATGTCTTTATCAAATTAACATAATTGGGATGCCATGAGGACCTGTCGACGTGCTACTAGGAACCCTCTTCTCTGCCCTTTCCCACTCGCTTTGTGCCAGTGGAGCCACCACACTGACTAGTCCATCCTCACCTGATTGAGCACATGCTATGTTTCGTTCTTTAAATTTTTCTGTCATCATTGTTCTTATATGTTCCATTACCTCATCTCCCTCTAGTCGAACACCTTGAGCTGTAACTATAAACCTCCGCTCTAGGCTAGTCTTATTACTCAAGGAGTTGAGATGTTTCCAAAATTTCTTCGCTGCTTTTCTATCCTTTTTGTTTACTTCTGACAACCATTGGCTCCCCTTTCTTCTGATCTTCTCATTGATCAAATTGGATGCTTCCCTTCTACAGTTTAAGAAGTTATTCCATTTTCTGCCTACATCAGCTTCTGGTTCACCCCTCTGCTTTGAATATCTGTGTTCCCTGGATGCTTCCTGACGTTTCTCTAAGCCTTCTTAACCTCCTCATCCCACCAGCTCTTGGGTTTACATCTTCTGTTCCCTTTTGTCCTGACTCGTACCTTAGTAAGCTCTAGCTCAAATAGTCCTGTTAAATTTGCATATGTCGATTCTGTTTTTGTATCCGCTGAAATTACTTCCTCAATTTGCTGGGTTGCTATTTCAAGCTGCTTTTCCGAGTAAAATATCCTACCTGGTTGTTCATCTTGCCTCCTACCCACTTTCATTTCCCTTCTAAAACTCACCTTAATACGTTTGTGATCACTACCTAGACTTCTCCATGGAGCCACATTCATCTATGCTCATTACATTTAGCCTATCGTGCATCCTATGTGACATTAGTGCATAATCTATCGTCGACTGCAGGCTCCCTACCTCCCATGTTATATGTTCCCTTCACACTTCTCAGTACTGCTGCATACAACGCATTTCACACATATCCAGCATCATGTTGCCTGTTGAGTCTGTGTACCCGTCCATGTCTTCTATGTGTGCGTTCATATCTCCTAGTATAATAATCTCGCACCCTTTTCCTAGCTCATTAATGTCACTTGATATGCATTCCAGCATTTTTTTGTTTTCCTCGTTGGCATTTAATAATAATAATAATAATAATAATAATAATAATAATAATAATAATAATAATAATAATAATAATAATAATAATATCTTTATTTGCACTTGAAGAAAAAAAAAGGGGGGGGGGGGAGAGGAGTGAAGAGAAAGAGGGGGATCGCCCTGGGTGGCGTGCTAGGCGTGGCAGATAGGTACAAACCCGTACGCGGAGCGCCTGCCAGCCATCCACCCAGGGGATGGCTGGCATTGCTCCTGTCCACAGGTATACAAAGCCAAGGAGTGTCTGCTCTCCTGCAACTTTCCCTTTTAGCCATAAATGCTCCTTGCATTCCTGTTTGACCCTTTGCCAATTCATACTTTTATGAATGAATGCACCAATACCACCCCCTTTTCTGCTGCCCTCTGTTCTATTGCAACATTCCCATGCATAGTCAGGATTAGTTTTGATTCTGCCAGCGCCATCTCTCGGTCGCATATTTTAGTTCACAACGCCACCGCGGGCAGGAAAGCAGGGGAGAACGCCAGACAGGTGCTGCCATAAGTCGGGCGGCTGGTGAAGTGGGCGTGAGAGTCTCGGAGGTACCTCACAACATAGGGCACCTAAGATATGTGGCTCGCAAGGGTGGCTGAACGGGCCTGTTGGTAAAGTTGCATCTTTAGTTAGCAGCGCGACGATCTACATGGAAACGAGAGAGAAGGGATAGGCGGTACGTTCGATTCGCCTGCACCGCCTGAACCAGTTCACGAGGTGCTGCACCCTGCCATTCGTTTCAGCGGTGCAGCAATGGCGCCCGCTGAACCACGCCGTTCGTTTCAAAAGGTGCAGGGCTGGTTCATGGATAATCGAAACTGCAAATAGACAACCAGGAGTCATCAGAAAGAAAGTGAGAGAAATAGAGACAGTGAATTGGATGCAAAGAATGGAAACAAAAAGGACAATGGCGATTTACAAGAATGAGAAGAAAGAAATTAGAAGGGAAAATCTGCACGATAACACAAAGGGCAGTGCCTTGCTATTTGAGGCTCGAGCCGGTTGCCTAAGGACGAAAACATATCGGAACAAATATTCGGAACTAGATGAGACATGTGCATGCTGCAGTAAAGATCCAGAAACCACTCAGCACATCCTGATGGAATGCGACGGGATCCACCCAGCGAGAACCGTAGGTAACGTGCAACTCCCAGATGCACTTGGTTTCAAAGTGGAAGGAAACATAAACAGATCAGCCGTAGAGATCAGCAAGAGACGATTGGAGTACTGGTGGAAAAAAAAAATGTCACAGTTTCGCCCTAAGTGCGAAGCAATGAATGCGATAGCAACACAGCAATGCCATACGAAGTAAGGTGAGCGGCTTTGGTAGCAATATGAATTGTAGTAAACATGAGCTGATTAAGTACACAGGTGTGCTGCGCCTTAAGTAGACCGACATGAAGAGAGACTCGATGACCACGAGAAGGCGCCTGTGAAACGGTGGTGTTCATGAGAAGCGCTTCCCGTGGGCAGCGCGTGCGAAGGGACACACCTGTAGCGCTGCACTGCCGATACGGGCAGCATTGCATGTGTAGCGTGCGTTGGAAAATGTGGCCTGACTATTACTAACTGAATGAACAAGCGTGGTGTGAGCGCGCACAAACAGACATGAATAGATCACACTGAATGACTGCAGACAACGACTGTCAAAACGCTGGCAGCAAGTAGCGGGCGAAGGTACGTGCGGTCTATCGATTCAACGGAAACTGAGCGGCGAATGCACGGCGCATAAAGGTCAGAGCCGTGTGGAGATAAGCGACGGTGCGAGCGAGCGACGAGCGCGGTTGCTGGCCGAGTAGAAGTGCGCCCCCCCCCCCCCCCCCCCCCCCCAGCTCCCTCCGGCGCTGGCTTCCCGCTTCCTTGCTAGCGCGTGGGAGATTAAGCGCGTCCCCGCACGCTTCCGCTCGGGCAAACGGCGCGCGGCGAAGATTTTATCTATAGGGAACCTGACGGCGACGCCGACGGCAGAAATCCGGTTGAAGTGTCCATATAATTGCTATCGCAATAAAAAGCAGGGAAAAGATGGATACGACCTGATCTCTTAAAATCATAGGCAGCGGCACAAGGTAAATTTTTGAAAAAGAAAAATAATAATGAGAGGTATACAAAAATGCTAGATAAAGAACGTGTATAGTATACCTGATTAAATCAAGCAGGCTAGGTGACTATTTGTCGCCGCCCCTTTTCAAAGGGGATGCCAATAAATCATCATCATCATCATCATCAAAATAAAATCCCTATATAAGAAAAGTACCGCCATCCTGTATCTCCGTGAGGCTTATAGCGCATGAAAAGACAAGGACGAATGAAGAGGTGACACACACAGGCGCTAACTTGCAACAATATTTATTTCGAGCAAAGGACTCACACATATATACAACTGTTTCGCGTACATCATCATACATGCGCCGTTTACAAAAAATACTTTACATACCATTACGCAGATAAGCTAGCTCTTTGCGGGAAAGGGCAAGTGATGGTTGTGAAATACAGTTATCCCCGAGCCTATCAATCATTTCTGCTTCGATAATTTCACGAGTTATTCTTCCTCGTGCTCTTCCCACGATAGAGCAGTCTCTGTATTCTGGAGCGCACGTCGAGCGGTCACCATCATCCGCCCCAGCATCAGCCCACTTGCAATGCCTGCAGTGAGCGTCGAGGAACCCACCCCGCTTTTCTGCTACATTATACCGATGTTCCCTTAAACGTTCGTTGAGGCACCTTCCGCTTTGTCCCACGTAATTTTTTCCACACTTTAAAGGAAGGTTGTAAACGATTGCTCCTGCACATTCAACAAACGGGTCCTGGTGTTTCTTTGTGCACATGCGTTTCTCAGGCAGGTCTGGTCTGGTTAGTCTGCACAGACATTGCAATTTTGTAGATGCTGAAAAAACAACCCTAACACTCGCACGTTGACCTATTTTCTTTAAACGGTGTGATAGGCCGTGGATATACGGGATGACAGCTACGTTCTTCTTATCTACACAAGGCATGCTGGAAGAATTCTTTATTAACTTCGACTTGAGCAGACTCTCAGCGACGCTAATTAGGACATGTATAGGGTAACCTGCCGAACGAAGGCGGAGGATCTGATCATTGAAGCTGTCGGTCATCTGCTCAGGGCATGACTTGCATAACGCGCTTGACAAGCATGTTTTTGCTATTCCCCTCTTAACCAACTTAGAGTGCGCGGACTGATATGGGAGCAGTGGCTTGCTCGCGCGGGGCTCGTACTTCCAGCGTACATGGTCGTTGCAAAATAAAAACTTAATGTCAAGAAAGCGAATACTTCCGTCAATCGGCAGTTCATGCGTTACTTTTAAAGGAGATAAACCCTCGCGTATAAAAGAAAGTGCGTTAGTGGTTAAAAAATCAAAACAGTCAGAGCTGCAGTCAAGTAGAACTAAAAAGTCATCGACGTATCTAAAATCTGGAAGCCGACCACTCATGTTCTTGTCTAGTTCTGCTAAAAATATGTCGCTGAGGATGGGAGCTATACAGGATCCGATGCAAATTCCTTCCTTCTGTATACAAACCTGCCCTTCCCACAGAATGAAAGTAGACCGAAGATAAAAACTAAGAAGTTCTAAGAAACTGTCATTCGACATCCCCGTTGCGTTCGTGAAGGCAACGTTTCCAAAAGTGTCAATAGAACACTGAACACTGGAGAGCAGACCTGAATGCGGTAAGGAATAAAACAGGTCTGCTATGTCTACAGAGAAGGCCTTAATATTCTTAGGTGTGGATGACCTGAAGTAATCCAGTATCACATCAGAGTTATTTACAAGAAACGGGTCCGGAATTGGCAACATTTTCAGCACTTTTTGGAGATACAGTGCTATACATTTCTGCCAGGTGCCGTTTTCAGACACAGGAAGGCGCTGCGGTCGCCGAGGTGAGCGGACGCGTCTCGCATCGGCTCCGTCGATTATGATTGATAGTGCCGGTTATTCACCCAATATCGAAGAACCAACACTACCAGAGTGTGCAGCAAGTTGCAAGGAACTCGCCAACACCAAATTTGGTGAGAAATTTCCAATTTTTCGCCGTTTTTTGGGACCGGAAAATTCTGAAGCGGAGCTCCGGAGCTAAGCCTAATCAGGCCTACCTCGACTTCTGGCCGGCGCGCCACGTAGGCCGCCCGCCGCCGCCCGACCGCCGCCGCGTCGGCGCAGCCGCTACCGGTGATATGGCCTCGGCGATGGAAACGGAGTTCGAGCCCGACGTTCGTCAAGAACAAGAAGCGCAAGATCTACAACCACGGCTCGTCAACATCGACGGGCGCACAGCGATAGCAGTCCAAGGCGAAATTCTACCGGACGACGACATCGTGGGTTGGGAGACCGGCGCGCGACAGCCACGTCAGCACAAGCCAACATCGCACGCCTGCTTCAACGGTGAGTCTACCCCCGCCGGCAAGAAGCATGAATCGCGCTACACTCAAGCGCAGTACGTCAAGAAGGTTACCGCAAATTTAACACGCATGGCGCGCATGCCAACGAACATCCCGAGAGAAGAGTGCAAAATTATAATCAGACCTAGAGGAGGCCTAAACACGGGGCGCACCGAAGCCCCAACCCTAACGGCAGCCATTTGGACGGCCGCGGGTATCACCAAAGCGGAAGCAATGCAGGACACAGTGTGTGCCAATGTGGCGCAAAATATTATCGTTGTGAGTACCCCGGACGAGCAGAGAGCGAGGCGCTACGCCACGATACGTTCACTAACCATCGGGGAACAAGCCCACGAAACCTACCTACGCCTACTTCGCGGCCCCGCACGATACTTCGAAAGGAGTCATCCACGGGATACCGAAGACGGAAACTACCGCAGACATCAGAGAAAACATTATACATCCAGGGAACCCCAAAGCCATCGAGGCACACCGCATTGGAGAAACGACAGCGGTATTGGTCCTGTTTCAGGGACAGAAAGTACCTTCTACCGTAAAGTACGGCGTAACTATCGTCAGATGCAGCCTCTATTGTCAACACCACCAAGTATGCCGGACGTGCGGCAAAATCGGCCACCGGCAAGACGTATGCCCGCAACCAAACACGAAGGTTTGCTTCGCTTGCGGTAAGCCTAACCCAAGAGACACGCACGCCGAAGAATGCAAGCCACGTTGAAAGCTTTGTAACGGCCCCCACCCAACCGGGGCGCCGGGCTGCAGCAACCGTTTCAAGTTGCCATATCTGGTAAAGAAGCGGAGATGGGAGAACGCACGACACACGTCATCGACACACGTCAGCATAGCTGTGAACGACAACCCCGCAGAATTCCCGCCCCTGAAAGCCGACCGTCCACTGGAGGAGCGCAAGCGCAGCGCGAGTCGCAGCTGCTTGCGCGGCGTGCAAGGCGGCGACTCCGGCCGCGCCACGTCGCACGGGCGGGAAAGCAGGAGCAGGAGCAAACGGCGCACCGCTCAGTCCGCGCGCCGCGAGTCTCGCTCTCGAGAACGCGCCACGTGGTCCGAAAAGGTAGCTAACCACCACAGAAGCAAAAGCCGAGCACCGCAAATCGAAGACACGATGCGAGCTCTACAGCAAGATAACGCAAACCTACGAGCCGAGAACCAAAACCTCAAGGCCCAGGTCAGGGAACTGAAACAAGGACAAGAAGAAATCCTACGACTACTGCGTGCAGGACAACAGCCCGCAGGAACCACAAGAAGGGACATCGCACAGGCAGCGCAGAGATCACTCACCCCTACGCCGCCACCACAACAGGTACCCGATCAACGATCAGCTACACCACTAATAGCAGAGAGGACCCCCACAACGGAACCTCCATCAACGGCCCCACAACACGAGACGGTAGAAGACATGGAAGAGCATACGGCGGAAATATCCCGCCCCTCTTTCAAAGAACACAGAGCAATGAACAGGGAACGTGAGAGCACCAATGCACGCCTGAACAGACATGAAAAACGCATCGAACTACTAGAGAAGCGCCTAACCGCACTCGAGCTCCGGGTAACCACGGGCTTCGCAGAGACGAAGGCACTACTGAACCAAATTCTTAACAAGAACAACACCACCAATGAAGAGAACAACACCTGCAGCATCCCACAAACATGGACCGAAACCCCACAACCCGCACAAGACTAAGAATCTGGCACTGGAACGCCAACGGGTTCCGGTGTCGGAAGGCGGTACTGCAGCAGCACGTGGCAAGCGTCGGGCAACCACCGGACGTTATAATGATACAAGAAACCCACATGGAAGACACACCGACTCTGCCGGGGTACCGAGCCTACTCGAGCCCGCCCAGCGCGCGAGAGCACGGCAAGGGAGCCGCACAGGGGGTGTGCACTTTCGTGCGAAAGGGACTCACCTCTATACACCACGGGAACTTCCTGGGACGCAGCTCCATCGAGCACTGCGTCACCGAAATCGGGCTGGGTAGAAGAAAGCAAGAACCCATATTATTGGCGAATATCTACAGCAATCCCACACACGGGCAGCAGAAATTCAAGGCACTACTACACAAGACTACAAAGACAAGCCCCAACGGCACGGTGGTGGTGTGCGGCGACTTCAACGCGCCACACAAAGAGCTGGGATACAACCGCACCTCGGCCAAAGGACGAGACCTGCTGGAAGAAGCCTCAAACGCCGGCTTTGTGCTTTACACAGATCCGGGCAACCCTACAAGAATTGGAACGTCGACTACGAGGGACATGAACCCGGACCTCACTTTCGCTCGACTCTCCGGCAAAGCAAGAGGAACGGCGACCTGGCGCAACACTGGCCACAACCTGGGCAGTGACCACTACATTATAGAACTGAACATACCCACAACGGTACACAACGACCAAAAGAAATTCAAGCACAAGCTCACAGACTGGACGCGTTTCCGCGCAACCCTCGATGAAGCCGACAACGACATCGAAGACATCGAGAAGTGGACGGAACGCGTAACCAAAGCAGCCGACTCGGTTACCGCCGAGCTGGACGTAGAAGAGGAAGTACCGCAAATCGACAGCAAGCTGGCTCACATGATCGAGGCTCGCCAATCCCTGCAAAGAAGATGGAAAAAGCAACGGCACAATCGACGGCTACGGAAACGAGTCGCCGAGCTGGGTCGCGCCATTGAAAAATACAGCAGAGAACTATGCACGCAGCAATGGCACGCAACGTGCAGCGCTGCGGACGGACAACTACATAAAGGACAGACTTGGAAGCTGTTGCGACACCTCCTGGACGATAAATCCACGAAAGGCCACCAGCAGCACAGGCTTGCCCAAACGATCTACACTGCCGTCAAGACACTAGGCGAAGAGGAAGCCAGCAAGCGCATCAATGCCAAGTACCTCCCCACAGCGGCCACCGAGATCCACCCCGACCACAATGGACCGCACAACCCAGAACTGGATCGAGAGATCGAAGAATGGGAAGTCCGAGCGGTACTACAAGAGCTCAACTGCAAGTCGGCGGCAGGACCAGACCGGCTTCACAACCGGGCGCTGCGTAACCTCAACGATGGGGCGATCGCAGCACTCACAAGATACTTCAACCAATGCTGGAGAGAAGGCAAACTACCGAAACAATGGAAGACGGCTCGCACGGTCCTCATACCGAAGCCCGGCAAGCCACCCAACATTGAAAATCTACGGCCCATCTCCCTGACGTCCTGCGTCGGAAAAGTGATGGAACACATCATGCGTAACAGGTGGAACCGCTACCTCGAAGACAAGGGCCTCTACCCGGACGAAATGATCGGCTTTCGAGAGAAGCTCAGTACCCAAGACGCCATGATACAACTCCAGCATGAAATCCTGGAAGTATCAGCTCCCACTCACGACAATAGAGCAGTTCTCGGCCTAGACCTGCAGAGTGCTTTCGACAAGGTACGCCACTCGGCAATCCTGTCGCAGGCCTCGCGGCTAGGACTTGGACGAAGATCCTACAACTACATAAGGAACTTTCTGTCCAACCGAACGGTAAAAATACAAGCGAGTAACCTACAACTAGAAGAAAAGACCCTCGGAAGCGTCGGCACACCGCAGGGCTCCGTGATATCGCCGCTGCTCTTCAACCTGGTCATGATCGGAGTTGCGGAGCGACTAAACGCGCGAGTCCCGCACGTCCGTTACACGATCTACGCGGACGACATCACGCTATGGGTTGCCGGCGGCAGCGACGGGTACATCGAAGAAACGCTACAAGAAGCAGTGAACACAATAGAAGATCAGCTGGATGGCACCGGTCTCCGATGCTCGCCACAAAAGTCCGAACTCCTGATCGTCCCACCACCCGGGCGATATAGGAAGAAAGCCACTGAAGACTCGGAGAAGATCGTGCTCCGAACCAGAGACGGCATCGTCATTCCGAAAGTCTCTAAGCTCCGTGTCCTAGGCATGGTGCTCGAAGCCAGTAGGAGCAACGGCGTCACCGTCGACAAGATCATCACTAAGATGGGTATCGCCACGCGACTCATCAAGCGAGTTGCGACCCGGCACAGAGGGATGAAGGAGGCCAGCCTACTACGTCTGGTGCAGTCCTTCGCCATCAGCCACGCTGCCTACGTAGGCGCGTTCCACTACTGGAAAGTACAGGAGCGCGACCGGATAAATGCGGCCATCAGAAAGATATACAAGGCTGCGCTCGGCTTATTCAACTGCACGAGCACAGCCAAGCTGCTCGAGCTGGGGGTGCACAACACCCTCGAAGAAATCGCAGAAGCGCAAAGAACATCTCAGCGCGAGAGACTCCAAACCACACGAACGGGACGAAGCATCCTGGCCAGACTAGGCCAAGGCACGAACACTACTGACAACGAAGCGAAGGGACATCACGCCCTCCCGAAAAGGGCCCTCCACCGACTGGTGGTGGCGCCCCCTACCAAAGAACATGCACCCGGAGCACAGCCAAGGCCGACGAGACGCACGAGCCAAGGCCCTCACTGAAGCACATGCCAACGATAACGGCGCCTTATACGTGGACGCCGCTAAATACAAAGACAAAGAAGACACATACGTGGCCGTAGCAATACGCGCCACAACGGGCGAAATCTACAGTGCTTGCAGCGTCCGTGCGAAGCAAGCGCATCAGGCGGAAGAAGCCGCCATTGCGCTGGCCCTCGCCGACAACAAGTGTACAACGATCCTGAGCGACTCGCGCACAGCGGTTCGGAACTACGGCAGAAATAATGTGTGTGCCAGTGCGGTGCGCGTTGTGAAGTGCAGTGACAGACAGTGCACCGACGGACTGCGGACTCGTCTCCGATGGTTCCCGGCGCATCAAGGCTGCTACTTCGGGAGCACCTCCCCAAACCGCAATGAGACGGCGAACGCCGCTGCGCGAGGTCTTACTCGCCGCGTGGTGGCACCAGCGTCCCTCGTCTTAGCGGAGGGAGTAGCCACCGACGATGAAGACGACGAAGAAGAAGCCGAACTGGTAACGAGCTACGCGGACGTGCTGGAATGGTACCGGAGCGCACGTCGCTCCATGCCGGACCCACACCCGCAGCTCACCAGAGAACAGGCGGTACTCTACAGACAGCTGCAAACGAACTCGGTGCTCACGCCTGCGCTCGCGCGCTTCATATGCCCCGACGTCTACGAGAGCTCAAAGTGTAGTGTGTGTAACAGTGCGACCGCCACGCTAACTCACGTGTTGTGGGATTGTAAACTGAATGCAGAAGAGGCAGCGGCCTACCCAGGCAGACTGCCAACGGACATTGCCCGTGCCCTAACGGCTCAGGACTCAGAGCAACAACTACAGGCGGTCCAGCGGATCGAGACAGCTCTCGCTCGCCAAACGCGCAGGGACGCACCCGACGGGACCCAGGTGCGACAGCCTCGTGGAGAACGTTGGATCCCCCGGCGTAAGCGTCGAGACGCAACTTGATGACTGCACATATATAGTCGGGTAGCAAGAGGGCCCTGCGTGGCACCCTGCTACCTCCGCCGGTGCTTTAATAAAGTTCATTTCTCTCTCTTCTCTCTTCAGACACAATGGCTCGAAAAGGTGCGTCCATCTTGTGTGTCTTTACACTAAAGAACACATCAAGGCAATCAAGCTTACTGGCACCTATACCCTTCAAAACACCATCTAAACGCAGGCGTTTACAAAGCTTCTTGGCTTTCGCTTTCACCTTCGACACGCACAGGTTCTTACATGGGACAAAAACTTTTTTTACTGCATCTAATGCTTTTTCGTTGAAGGCCTCATGAGACAACACCGCAAAACCCCCCTCCTTATCTGAGGGTAGTACACACAGCTTGTTGTCCTTCAAGAAAGAGGCTACGCGTTTTACAGATACCTTTGGAACCGCTGGCTTACTGTGGATCAAGGCATCGACGCCGTCCGACACACAACGCACAGCGTCCTCTCCGGCGGCGCGCTGGGAAACCTGTCTGATGAGAGACAGGAGCTCCGGAGGGGTCCTCCGTTTTTCGACGGCGAACTTGGGCCCTAGGGAGAGCACGCGTTGCACGTCGTGAGGAACACTTTCCCGTTGAAGGAAGTGAACTTTCCCTTTTGGCGCAGGCAACTTGTCGGGGAGGAACCGACGCAAGTCCTTGAGTTGAACCTGCCACCACGATTCCGTCGTTTGGTCGATCAGCCTTGAATACTCCCGGAGGCGCCTGGTGACCGTGGATGGATTCCCGGTGGCACTTACTTGTGCAACCAGTAGCCTTCTGTGCGATAGGTCAACGTGCGAGGTCAACGTGCGAGTGTTAGGGTTGTTTTTTCAGCATCTACAAAATTGCAATGTCTGTGCAGACTAACCAGACCAGACCTGCCTGAGAAACGCATGTGCACAAAGAAACACCAGGACCCGTTTGTTGAATGTGCAGGAGCAATCGTTTACAACCTTCCTTTAAAGTGTGGAAAAAATTACGTGGGACAAAGCGGAAGGTGCCTCAACGAACGTTTAAGGGAACATCGGTATAATGTAGCAGAAAAGCGGGGTGGGTTCCTCGACGCTCACTGCAGGCATTGCAAGTGGGCTGATGCTGGGGCGGATGATGGTGACCGCTCGACGTGCGCTCCAGAATACAGAGACTGCTCTATCGTGGGAAGAGCACGAGGAAGAATAACTCGCGAAATTATCGAAGCAGAAATGATTGATAGGCTCGGGGATAACTGTATTTCACAACCATCACTTACCCTTTCCCGCAAAGAGCTAGCTTATCTGCGTAATGGTATGTAAAGTATTTTTTGTAAACGGCGCATGTATGATGATGTACGCGAAACAGTTGTATATATGTGTGAGTCCTTTGCTCGAAATAAATATTGTTGCAAGTTAGCGCCTGTGTGTGTCACCTCTTCATTCGTTCTTGTCTTTTCATGCGCTATAAGCCTCACGATGTCATACCAACAAGCCCAAATCACTGCATTACTGTATCTCCGATTGGACGATGATAGCGCGCGCTTTTCACTTATTTATATTGTCTTTTTTTCCGCCTCAGAGCCATGTTGAAAGTCCTCTGCGCAGCCGCAGTCGCCGGTGGCGGCGGCGGCGCGCGCAAGCTTCAACGTGGACTTTCTAGGTGCGCCACCGTCGACTTGGCTTTCGCAAGCAAAAAGTAAAGAAAAATAAAGCGCTTCAGGAGAGGAGGCGGCGGAGGAAAGAGTAGATGGCGGTACTTTTCTTATATAGGGACTTTAGGATAAAATTTCTCTCGTTAGGCTTAGGCGCGTTCGAAACGAGAAGCGATCTAGAAAATCCCTCAAGATTAGCCATAACACTCTCTCGTCGAAGCGGCATGAGGCTAAGCAAGAGCCGTTTGCGCAGTCATTTGCTACGAATGAAGTGAATTCTACAAGAACAACGCCAAATTCAGTTCGAAGCGGGCGACCGGGACCGCCGCCATGTTTTACGTGATCTGCGCAAACACGCCCACGGTGTTAACTCTGAGAAATAGCGTGCGCACGGTAAACGGTATAGGTAGTTTGCGCATTTTGATGCCGCTCTTCCGGTAACTACGCTAAACTAAAACTGTCTAATCACGTAAAACGTGGTAAAGCGGCCAGTACACTTGCACTTGCGTTTACTTGAATACCGGGCACGCTAAACTCTATTGTGGCAAACCTTCGACGTGAAGCGACGGCCGCAAACGCGTAGATGCTGGCGCCGTTTGGATTGGTTTGTATACCGTAAGTCCGATGCGCTGCAGCCGCTCCGCTCGTCTGCTGCCTTGCAGCGGATCACGATATCACAGCGGCGCACGATGTCGCAGCTTGACATGTCGCCGATCGCTACGTTTGTAGCCCACAACGCAACAAGGGCGAACCGTGGTGTTCGCGAAAAGAACAAGACCAACACTGACCGCGCAGCTCTCGTCAACACGGAGCACGTTGTAACACAAGCAGACGACACTTGCTGTGGGCCGGAAGTGCTTTTTGTGTAGTGATACATGTCCTTGTGCATTCTCTTTCTGCTACTTTCTTTTTATAGAAACAAATTAACTAACATCTAAACTATTACGAACACATTTGGTCACTATAATGTTAGAAAAATTATCGATGACGCGCCCTGGGCAGCCAATCGCATAGCTGGCTCATTGACGTATTCTGGGCAAATCGCGTCATCTGGGCACAAAAATCAGCCGCTTGGCGTGCTGCAATCGGTAACGATGTACATTTTCAAAACCTTATAATAAATTACACGCTTTACGTGGAGCGCTTAGATGCGTCAATTAATGATCAGAAGGACCTACTCTAACGACTCAGTACGTTTGTACAAAATCGTCAAAATCGTTTCAGGGTCCCTTTAATAGACCACATAGAATGCTGAAATATATCTGCTTGATTAAATTTGCACGGGTACCGATGAAATGTCAGCATTTGACAAAAAGCCATCTCGCTGCCAGGAAAATCGAAAAAAAGAATTGGAGGACGCTTAAGCTTCGCCTTTAAGAGTAGAACGCGATAGCGTTATCGGGACCCGTTCGCATCGCGACGCGCGGCTGTAGGTTTGGTAGAAATGCTAAAAAAGGGGCTCGTGTTTGAGTTTCCTCGTAGCAGAATCAGGTTTACTCGTACGCTGTTCAAATTACAATCCGACGCCGAATGGTAAAGTCGTATGTGACCATTTTCCTAACGAATTTCACTGTGAGAAATTCAATTTTTGTTCACCAAAACCTTGCACCACGTGGAGGGCCTGCGCGGTCGGCATGGTTGGGGATGATTTTCTCCGCCACCCGCATCGCACGCCGGTTGCCGACGCCGGATTTTCTGCGACACGGGAGCCAGGGGCGTAGCCAGAAATTTTTTTCGGGGGGGGGGGGGGGGGGGTCACCGGCCCGACCGGGGGGGGGGGGGGGGGGGGGCAAGCGTCTGCTTTCCTCTACGTGGCGTGATCGATAATAAATATCGGTAGTTTAAGCAGACTCTATACATGTATATCAAAGACATGGGACCCCCCCCCCCCCCTCCCACCCCCTCGCGTGTGCTTGTGAAGAATTAAGTAAAAAGTAAAGCAAGCTCAGTAAAATACAGTAAGCACGACAGGTACAGTGGGCGTTTGGAGCAACGGTCTCTCATCGCGCCACTGAATGGACCAGTCTTCGAAAACGCATCATTGAGACGACCCGCCCGAATTGTTAATCTTCGTTAAGCGTAGGTAGCGTCGTCCTCGTCGGGGCGAAGTGCGTTTCACAAGTCAAGGTCGGCTATACACGTGAAAATGCATGCGTGACCAGGCTATACATACTCTCATAGCAATAACTTGTTCGCTGCGTCTTTGCGCTAGAAAACTTAAATACGCGCAAAAACGCGTAAGGCGTTTTTTTTTTTTTTTTCGAAGCTTTCGTCGCCCTGCTCCCTCATACGAGAGGGTTGCATTTCCTGCGGCAAGTGCATGGGCCGCTGTGTCTTCCGCTGTGTGCGCGTGTGCAGCCGTCATTTGCCTTTACGTCAACAGATTCAGAATTGTACAGAATATTTCACCGCACAGCATAGATATGGCATGTGTACGCATTTTAAGTAGTGCGTGCAACTCATTTCTGCATAGAGTTTCTAAATAATATGAAACACTATGCATTTCTGCTTCACTTACGCCGGTGCAAACATGAAGCGGCCTTGTACCTCACAGGATCTCGACTGATTGGTGTACTAGTGATTAGAGCACTGCACGGGCTCGGGCTTACCCGAAAGCCCGGGCCCGGCCCGGCCCGTGGGCCGGGCCGGGTAGAACAGTTTTTTCACGGGCTCGGGCCGGGCTCGGGCCGGGCACGGCGTGTGCTTTTTGACCCGGGCCCGGGCCGGGCTCGGGTTTTTTGACGCGGGTCTGGGCCGGGCTCGGGCTTTCTGGTGGTGTGCATGTAACGTGCAGCGAGTTATTCTCGTGCGTCTCAACTTTGAAAAACATTATTTTTCGGTCTCGGGCCGGGTTCGGGCCGGTTTCGAGTCGGGCTCAGGCCGGGCTCGGGCCTAAGGTAAAGGGGTGGCGGGCCGGGCCGGGCGGGTAACGTAGATTATTTCCGGGCCCGGGCCGGGCCCGGGTCTCGCCATAAAAGTTTTGATCGGGCTCGGGCGGGCCGCCCAACGTAAAAACGGGCCAGGGCCGGGCCCGGGCTGAAAAAATCGGCCCGTGCAGTGCTCTACTAGTGATGCAGGAATGAACTCCGGTCTTGTTCAGTGCACAGTGCACATAATCAATTTCTCAGGACGCGTGAACTCCGACGAGAACTGTCAGCGCCTGCAACAAGAGTTTACTTGCACTGTACTGCGCACAGCAGTAATCCATGCTTGTCGGCTGTCTGTTTCGTTCATTCTGTTGCGAGTCGGTGGAATTTCACTGCTGGCATCAACCCCTTCGTGTGTACATTGCTGGTTTGGGATTCCACAACAAAACAGCAACTACCAGCCTTGCGCAATTGCTGGTTTGGGATTCAACAACACAACAGTAACAACCAGCCTTCCGTATAGGCGCAATCGCATACAAGAGACGTTTCGCGCGCAGACTGGCTACGTTCACACTTGGGAAGCGGCAAGCGGGCGGAAAGGCCAAAGCGGCCGGAAAATCTTTTCCGCGCATGTCCAAGTTGTTCACATTTGTTTTGCTACCGCCGCTGCCGCTTTCGTCCACATCCATCTAGTCTGCGTGCGTTGGTCGGCGTGGTGGCGCTCATTATCACATTATTTCGAGCGGTATGTTCATTCATTGACCCACCCGTCATCAAAAGTAATCATTTTGTGCAACTTCGCGTGTCATTTGCGACCTTCGGTAAATTCCTCGTTGGCGCTCCGTAATTCTCCTCACACGGGCGCGGTAGCGCTGAGTCACAGGTTGGTGCCTAGGCGTGATTATATTTCTTTAATAGCTTTTATTTACAAGTTGTAATAACATTTCATCATTTCGTATTGTCGGCGCCTCCAGGACACCAAAGCGGCAACGGGAACAACAAAGCTAAAACCCGGGCTGGCCCTTGTCTTGGGGCTCGCCAAAGCCTGCGCGTCCTACGTGAGACCTACGCTCCCAATCTATCGTCGCGACGAGAAAAGCACCCCGCGACTTCTGCAACATACCGTGCACGTGCACGAATTATGGAGCGGCAACGAGGAATCTGCCCAACTATTGTCTGCCGTGGAAGTGGAAGAAGAAATGGCTTTTATACTTCTACCTACTTGTTTTCTAGAAATGGACAATGAATAAACGGAAGACGCGGACACCTTGAAAACGGTGGTGGTGGGTTCGCCTGGCTTTGCAAAAGCGTGAGAAGTTGGGTCACGCCAAGGCTTCGTTGTCGCACCTCCGGTCGCGCGACGTTGAATACTATATCGCGAGTATTGCTGACAGTATGTTTTAGTACCACTCTTGTCGTAGAGCAAGGGGTGGTTCTTGATCGCGTCGATCAGCATTGCAGCCTACACTTCTGGTGCCATGTTCAATTTTACGACCGGTTGTTTACATGCTAGTGTAGCTTCCGGTCGAGCAGAACGACTTTCCGCCGCGTTTCCGCTTCGCCATAACGAAAAAATCGGTCCGAGACCGATTTCGCTCGCCGCTTGGTTTTCTGCCTGTTTTGCCGCCTATAGCGGGTGGATTTTTGCAAAATTTTGCCGCTTCCTACAGCTTCGAGACCAAGTGTGAACGTAGCCTAAGATCCTGCGCGAGCGCGGCCTAACCGGCACCTGAAGGGAAGCGGCGGAAATGTATACTGGAAATTTCGACCACCTGGGGTCTTTAACGTGCACCTAAATCTAAGTAAACGGGCTTTGAGCATTTTCGCCTTCATCTAAAATGCGGCTGCCGCATTTGTTGCTTCATTTGTTGCGCATTTGTTGCTTCAGAATGCGGCCGCCACATTCTCGCCCAAATCCTCAGAGAGCGTTAAAGCCTTGACAAACACCGTGACAGTTTTTTTCCATATGCAGAAATGATTCGCTGTAAATTACCAACCCAAACGGAAGCGCCCAGGAATGAAATTGTGATAGTAGCACCGGTTTCATGAATTATGTCAGCGCGAAGCGACGTGAACAAAGGGTGGTTAAGTGGGAGGTTGCGGAAAAAATTTCGGGGGGGGGGGGGGTTTGAGCCCCCCCCAACCCCCCCCCCCCCCCCTGGCTACGCCCCTGACGGGAGCCATAACACTGTCGCGTTAAAATTGAAAGAAAGTCTGCGTGAACGGCTGACTGGTCCTGCTTGAAAAAAATTGGAGGACGCTTAAGCTTCGCCTTTAAGAGTAGAACGCGATAGCGTTCACGGGACCCGTTCGCATCGCATCGTTCGCATACGGCAAGTAGGCTTCATTCACTGCAACACTGAACGAGGGGAAGCTAGCTTACAAAGAACAAGCTAACCCCGATCCCCTTAAAGTCGGCTTCACTTTTAAACTGAAATGCATTGCTGGAAAGATTTTTTTTCCAGGGGCAATATAAGTCGTCTTATATTAAAATGTGAAGGCCCTGGCACCTTTTTTATTATTTTATTAATTGTTTGTCATTGCCCCGACGCGCGCAGGTCTCGTAGAGATGCTGGAAAAAGGGGTTTGTGTTTGAGTTTCCTCGTAGCAGAATTAAGTTTTCTTGTACATTCAAATTACAATCCGACGCCGATTGGTAAACAATCCGACGGCGAATCCAACGCCGAATGGTAAAGTCGTACTTTACCATTTTTCTGACGGATTTGACTTTGAGAAATTGAATTTTTGTTCATCAAAACCCTGCACCACGTGGAGGGCCTGCGCGGTCGATGTGGTTGGATGATTTTCTTCGCCACTCGCAATCACACGCTGGTTGACGACGCCGGTTTTACTGCGGGCCTTAAACGCGTTAAAAGGGAGTTCTACGGGACATAATTGCGGCCACATGTGCGTGGCCAATTCTCGAGGGAAAGACGTATGCGGGAAGCAGGGAGAGAGTGGGTACGAGGACGGCGGTCCCCGGTTGCAGAGGGGAGCACCGAAAACGCCTTGCAGTGCAGAAGAAAAAAATAGCAGTGCCTTATTAGCTCGGCTATGCCAAGATGTACGTAGCGTGAGCTAAGTCGGCCACAGAACCGGTAGACCTGGTGGCATGGGCGGGTAACGATACCCATTGGTAACGATAAAGAGTGGAATCTTCTGCTTAACGAGAAAGTTCTCGCACGTTGTACAAACCCGCGCCACGGTTTCACCCCACTCGGGCCGCTAAACTCAACGTTTCACGCATGGCATTACTTACCGGCGTCAAGTGTTTCATGTGCCACAGTCCTTTACACACGTGGCGCACATATCCAAACGGATTGTTTACGAAGTCCGTCTCGAAGGTCCGAGTCGCACTGGTGCTTTCGCTAAGTTTCACCGTATAGTCAGTCAATCAGCGATCCTTGACCTCATCGACGGCGTTTTGTTGTTGCTGCTGCTGCTGCTGAGATGGTCGGGCACGTCGCTCAGCCTTCTGGCGACGCCGCTTTGCTAGACGTTCCTCTCTTTGCTCCGTTGTCGCCGCAGCACGTTTAGCCTTCTTCTGTTCGTTCTTCCTACGCTCAACCGCTAATTACCAGGCAACTACTTCGGGATCCGATGAGTTAAGCTTCTCCGCTCTTCTGCGCCGCTGGGCAGCAATTTCGCTTAAATTTCGCTCGGCCCGGCACGCCAGCTGTGCGCCATGTGACGTCACTGCTCCTCGCGCATGCGCAGCACGGCTCGAATAGTCGAACACTGGATGTAATGTTAGATAGCAAGTCATTGATATAAATTAGGAAGAATAAGGGTCCAAGCACACTTCCCTGAGGTACGCCTGATGTTACGTTACTGAAAGGGGAAGAGTACTGGTCAATGACAGTGGACTGCTTTCGAAAAGACAAAAAAGTTTCTTATCCAAGAAATTGTTAGCTCGTCAAGGCATGAGAGTTTAGAAATGAGGCGACAGTGAGCAACGCGATCAAATGCTTTAGAAAAGTCTATGAAGATTGAGTCAGTCTGGGCATTGTCATCCATATTTTGAAAAAGATCCGTAGTAAATTCTATTAGTTGTGTCTCACATGAAAAGCCTTTTCTGAAACCATGCTGATGTTTAAAAAAGAAGTTATTACATTCTAAGTGGTGAACGACATTAGTAAATATGATGTGTTCGAGTAACTTGCAGGGAACGCTTGTTAGGGATATGGGACGGTAATTATTCGCGTCGCTCTTGTCACCCGACTTGAAGATGGGCATGATTTTGCCGACTTTCCAATCATTCGGCAGCTCCCCTGTTGACAGTGACTGCTGAAATATATGACTAAGGATTGTACTGGAAGGGACTACTGTATGCTTTAGGATTTTCGTGTGAATGCCATCAAATCCGGAACTAGTCGATAATTTGAGATTGTTAATGAAAGTAGCGATTCCAGTGGCTGTTACGGTAATAGGAGTCATATATTGGTAATCTAAGTCTGCCATCTTCGGCATATTGGAATGGTCTTCCTTTGTGAACGTGGAAATGAAGTAGTTGTTACAACACAGATGCGCAGTGCTCTCGCGGTATGGGAAGACCAGTGCTATCCACCAGTGCGGGAGAGTCAGTGCTGTTTGAAGGAGATATGGTTTTCCAGAACTTCTTAGGATTATTTTTTTATGAGTGATTGGAGGTCATCGGAAAAGAATTTATGCTTTGCATGACGAAGGGAACTGCAGTAGGCTTTTTCGCAGGCTTTATGTTTATTCCACGACTCTAGCGTGTTGCTGCCCTGTATAAACGTTTCTTTTTGTTTTTTAACGCATTCAAAGCTTTATTAAACCATGGTTTGGAGCAGTTGGTGCGAAATGAGATCTGGGGTATGTATTTATTTGCTAGACCTAGTAGTTGTTCTTTAAAAAGGCACCAATTTTTGTTGACTGATCGTTGAAAAAGTGTTGCGAGGAATCTAGGTGAGAAGCTTTCTAAATCACGGTTAATGGCAATATAGTCTGCTCTTTTATAGTCAAATATTCGTTTTGTTGTTAGATTACGCGTACATGAAGGTGTGCGAACTGTAAATTCTAATAACGAGTGGTCACTGAACCCATCAGTGATTGAAATGGCGCTAACTCTTTCAGGTGCTGTTGTGAGAACAAGGTTCTAAGACGTTAGTAATGCGCGTTGGTTGGAGAACTAGTTGCTCAAAGGAAAAATCAAGGACGAGCTGTACAATGTCATTACATGCACGCGAATTGCCTCTCGAGTTAGGCCAATCTATATCCGGGAAATTAAAATCGCCAAGAATGAATATACCAGCTTTAGGGAATTTAGAACGAACAGCAGTAAGATTCTCACGCAAGTTAGAAACAAAGTTATCAGTGCTGTCAGGAGGCCTGTAACACACTCCGTAAAGTGACTTTGATAGTGTCGATGTTATACAAACCCACACTATCTCAATAGCGGAGGGGATCGGTATACTATAAACGAAGTGATGTGTTTCTTTATTGCCAACAAGAGCCCACGTCCCCTTCGATTATGTCTGTCTCGGCGATAAATGACATAGTCCCCCGTATCAGGAAAAACTTCGTTGTCATTCACGTCACCACAGAGCCAAGTTTCCGTTAGTGCCAAGATGTCACAGTTACTGTTTTCTAAGTACGATACGATTTCGGTGCGTTTAGAAATTATACTACGAATGTTAGTAAATGATAAAGCTAGGTACGATGGGTCAACGTGTGTATGTAGCGCAGCAGAGGAGTTGTCAGATGCGCATGTTGTCGGGTTAAGTTCTAGCTATCGCGAAAGTGGTACCACAGAATCGGACGGGGAGTCATATCTGTAAGTAGTGTTATCTACTCGCAGTTTGTCGAGGGTTAACTTCAACGGCACGCCCCTGGTTTTTGCGAAGGCAATGCGCTTGCGTCGGGCGATGCGCGTTTGAAGGGAAAAGTCTTCGCGAACGGCGAAATCCGTGCCTTTGAATTTGTAGCCATTTTCTATTATGCTTTGTTTATCTTTAAAAAAATGTATATTTAGCAATTATTGGCCTGTTCTTTTCTCTGTTGAACTGGCCAAGGCGGTGTGCGCGTTCTATTTGGGTGGGTTCGATGGCGATGCCAAGGTGCTCACTGCACAAGTTGATAACTTTTGATTCCGATGATGACCATGATTCGTTTCGATCATCAGAGATGCCAAAGAAGAGTAAATTACACCGCCGAAGTCTATTTTCGGCATCCTCACAACGCATCTCTATTGATTTAAGCTGCCTCGAGATAGCACGGGATTTTTCAGGAGACTCAGGTGAGGAGCTATTGCCAGAACTTTTAATCGATACGAGATCGCCCTCAACAGTCTGAAGCCTAACGGACAACTGCTTCAGTTGATCGTCGACAGATGTCTGCCAACTTTTAAGGGCTCGCAAGTCACTTCGAATTTCATCCTGACCAGTTTCGATACTTCGCAACGATTCCAAAATGATATCTAGATCACCGGGACCAGGATTTGATTCAACATCTCCAGAAAGAAGTAAGCGTACCCGACATATGAACAAGCACAACAAGTTCTTACAGCGTTTGATAGCAAGTGGCAGCTCGCTGGGGCACGACACCACAAAGAGACAGCGATTGCTGCTCTTCAGGCAAGAACAACGATTCAGGTAACTAACCTGTAACAGAAGCATTGGTGAACGCTCCATGTCGAAAACGGTGTCGTGCCCCAGCGGGGCGGCGGCCAATGATGGCTTATAGGGCCCATTCACACTTGCGACTAGGCGAGGTCGCGCGACCAATTGCGACTGGCGACCAGAAAACTACTCAAGACGAATGATGTTCACACTTAAAAATGCGACCGACGAGTCGCTAAACCGAAATGTATCACGATATGCCGTTCACGTCTGCTTGAAATGTCATCGCCGCGTAAAATAAGCGTCAGCGTATACGGACGTCCTGTTCCTTCGCATCTGATTGGTTCAGCTGTTCTGCGACTGCGGTCGCGCGACTGAAAAATCGAGCAGTGAGCGACTGGCCCGAAATGGTCGCATTTCGAGAAAAGCGACCATTTTCGACTACTTGAGACTGGTCGCTTTGCGACCAACTTGGTCGCGCGACTTCGCCTAGTCGCAAGTGTGAATGGGCCTATAAGCTGCGCATCCCGTGCGGATAGTGGCGGCAGCATGTCGTCTTGATATTCCTGGTGGCCAGCAGCAGGCAGGAATGAATCCCAGTTTTGGCGATGGCGGGCATTTCACGGAGCGATTAGTTCCTGGAATGCTGACTGCTTCCTGAGTAGCACATGATGCGGTAGACAAAGGCAAAGCCAGCAGAAGAAGGTGCACCTGTAACAGAAGCATTGGTGAACGCTCCATGTCGAAAACGGTGTCGTGCCCTCTTTATCTCTCTCTCAAAGTTATGCGCGTTGTAACCATTGTATACGATGTAATTGAAACGGGGTGCGTTTACTACATGTTGTCGGAGGCGAGAGAGAGAGAGAGAGAGAAATGCCTTTATTTGCACCCGTCAAATAGATGACGGGGTAGAAGCTTCAGCCTAAACCCACACTCATCTTCCCGAACCGTCGGCCGGGATTCCTTGGGACGCGGCGGCGGTCAGGGCGATACCGATAACTTGTCGTTGAGCATTTTCTTATTCGTTGAGTAGCAATGACTCCCAGGATTCTCTACATCTATCTGGCTCATCAAAGCTAGGACAGGTCCAAACCATGTGGACTAAGTCCGCTATACCACCACAATGCCTACACCGAGAACACCGAATGTGACGCTATGGTAATCCTTATATCCTCGGAGAGGGCATTAACAGCTGTGAATCAAGTTTTTCAATACGTTCTGGTACTGTGAACAGATAAAAGTACTGATACTGGTGGTCTTGTCGATTTTTTCAGTTCTGGAATGCGGATGGTACTCAAGCTACGAGGGCGGTAATTTTTTGCAACCGCCATCAATTTGACCTGCAGTGTTCTCTGCATCGAAAACAGCCCCACTATAATGTGATATAACTGTGAACCGGTTGTGCGTGTCCACTCAAGCATAGCTGCATGGCTCCAAAAGCTTGATTCAGAGGTACCTCCAAGGATTCAAGCGGACCTGTGAAACAGCCAGAAACTCACCACCTCGACTACTTTTTCTTAATTCGCATTCCAGTCTTGTTCCTAAGTGTTTATCTTTGATATTTTGCTTTTGAGTGAGTGGCTTGTTCACATGTTTGAAACTACATTAGATATATAGAATTGCCGCTGATGTAAAAAGTGACTGTTCAGTACTTGTAGTAACAGTTAGCACCGCTTTTAAACAATGCGGGAGCTCTCGGAAACTAGGTCCTCCGTCTAGCGTGTTTGTGTTTACTACTCACATAAATATAGGACGATCAGCAATGCAGAAGTTGTAAGTGGCTGATCATGCCATGTGTTGATGAACATTTACCACGGCCCAACGGAATGTCATTACACTCTTGACTGTGTGTTCTATACGACTTTGTTAACAAGAAAGTTGACAAGATCACAAAAGCATTGAATCTGATCAATTGTGCCTTTCATAATTTTGTGCTATATTCATAATAAGTGCTCTTATACGTATCTATATATGTGTTTTATTTCTTGCACAACTGAATATTTTTCATACCTTAATTTTCTGTCCACTGTTTACCAAAATGTTGCTGTCTGATGAATGTTTTTATAAGAGGTCTCACTTTCAGTCTTGCGACCTCCTTCTGTATTTATGTGCCATGCAATGTATTAAATGTACTTCAATAACATCATTTCTATATGCAGTTGTTATCGGCGACCAAGTGGATAACAGAACAAAGCGCAAGATTCCTTTCGAATATGTGTAACGCGGAACGGAGATATTATTCGGTGGACGCTGTAGACAAAACGAGCAGCTCGGCGGGCGCGACACATCAGCTGACTTTTTTTGTAGCCTTACAACATCTTGCAAATAAATCGCATTATATTATTTGTATACATACAGATATATGTGGAATAAAGCTTTTACTGCCAGTATTTTTTTTTTCGCTACTGAAAATAATTTGCTCGGTGGCTATAGGCGGAAGTCCTGGCAGCAAGCATTTTTTATGCATGCGTAAAAACACCAGGACGTAATAAATCAAACAACCAATGAAATGGCTGGCAATAATGGCACAGCCATTGGAAAGGCTGGCAAGAAATAATGGATATGCCATTGTAGCGGGCTGCATGCCATTATTGGGGATACACGTGACAACCGACAATGGCTGGAACAGCGTTGCCAGTGAATATCACCCGTCGGCGCAGCCAGCGTCGGGCTACGAATGGCCCGCCATAGGATGCGAGCATTGGCTTTATGTAGTCTCATGGTAGTGCTTCCGAGGGAGGGCCAATATTTCGTGGTATATTTTCCGGCGTTGGGCCATGGTTGGTTCAATGGCTGCGTGCTGCCTGAGGTGAGAGCAAGAGCCAACGTTTGCGACAAGTGGACTTGTCTTCTTCATTTCAACATATGCTCTCCTCGGCACAGTATATATAGGTAGAGTTCTTCTAAAGGGGAGAGAAGGTAACGAGCGAGAGTGTGTTAGCGGCGAGGGTGTAGAATTGAAAAGAAAGATAATGAACTACTGATAGTCGGTGGAGGAATTCGAGGCAGCGCCGTGTGTTAGCCGGTTGACGTGTCATTGTAGTATTCCTCTTTTCGTGGAAGGGGCCTGGACGACGAAAAAAAAAAAAGGGGGGGGGGGGGTATCTGTTGCGCTGGAGGTCAGTGAACTATCGTGTCTGACAGAGAGAATAAAAGTAGCGGCAGAAAAATGTTGCTTGTGAAAAAAAAAAAAGACAGGGGGGTAAATATATTTATAAAAGAACGAAAGGAATGAGTGAAAGCAAAGTGAGGTTGGAATATTATTCACAATGGAATAACAAGAAAAAAAAAAAAAGAAAACAGAAAAAAAAACTAAGCAACTCAATGACAAATAACTAAGTGCTGTTGCCTATGCTTTCAAGATTCGCATAGCGAATAGATTCTAAAGCTCCCCTTGAAACGTTCATGCCTATTGGTTGCAATATCTTGAACTTATGGATGAGGTACGATTCTCTATAATTTGTCTCGCGCAGAACGGTAATTTGACTGTAGTATGTAGAGTTTAAGTTCGTCAAAGTTATGAGCTGGTTGGTTGAAATGCTCGGCGACGGCTTTGGGAAGCTTTTAAGCTGTGTTCATGCGATGTCCGTTTAACCTGACGTTCATTGATTATCCCGTTTGGCCGATATATTGTTTGCTACAGAAGGAACACTCGAGTATATAAATTACATCGCAGATAGTGCAAGTAAAGCGAGTTTTCACTTCGTGTGTGTAGCTATACTTGCGGTGCTTTTAATTTAAGGTCACTTAGAAGGCGCCTGCATGTTTGGCACCTGAGGCGAGAACATGATTTTACTATGGGTGAATGCTGTTGTCTGACTTTTGCATGCACTAACATTTAAAGTTTCTGTTGCGGCGATAGGTAAGCCTTGGTACATCCGGGAACGCTTTTCTCAGACGCTCGTTACTGGATAATATTGGGTGGTACTTTCGTAGGATGTTTAAGTTTGGGAGCGCATTAGAATATCATCAATACTTCTTTTTGGGCGAGTTGGTACATCTTGAAACTTTTGGGTAACAGCGCAAACAGACGACCACAAGAAGGGAGACACGTACACACAAGCGCTGTGTGTACGTGTCTCTCTTCTTGTGTGTACGTGTCTCCCTTCTTGTGGTCGTCTGTTTGCGCTGTTACCCAAAAGTTGCATTAGAATATTTTGTTATAAAGGCTGGTGGTCTATCAGATTCTGGTGTAGGTTGTTTCTAAGCTAATGCCGACTGCCTCTCTAATCTTGACGCGACGTAATAAGCCCGGTCGGGGGAAATTTGTGGATGGTTTCGTTCCGCTAGCGTTACTTTAAGGTCATTTAGGTGGGGAATATAATCGTTGTCTTCGCTATACAGATTCTTCTTATTCGTTTCACTTGTCCGACAAGAATTTCTCGCTTGCAGTGTCGCGGGTGATGACTGGTGTAGTCTAAATACTGCTGGCTTCCGGTAAAGTGTTGTTCTCAGTTTTCTATGTAAACCGTTGTGTCGAGCAAGTTGATCTGACCAGGGGAGTGGTGAGCAGTAAACTCGGGTGAAAGCGGTTGAAATGGCTAATTAGGTCGGTGAGCGCGTTTAATTGTGCCGTGTTCCCATATTATGAATATGTCGTCGATGTAACGCAGGTAGGTGTGGGGTTTTAAAGGGTATGATTTTTATCAGGTTT
Organism: Dermacentor silvarum; assembly: GCF_013339745.2. Classification (NCBI taxonomy): domain Eukaryota; kingdom Metazoa; phylum Arthropoda; class Arachnida; order Ixodida; family Ixodidae; genus Dermacentor; species Dermacentor silvarum. The sequence goes on from NC_051161.1 coordinate 4,535,082, forward strand.
TCTTCAAGCTGTGCCATGAAAATGTTGGCATACGTGGGAGCGAATGGTGCTCCCATGCTTGCGCCGAAAGTGCGTAGGTAGTGAGTAGTATCGAATTCGAATTAGTTCAACTAACTCAAGAAGTGAGAGGTAAACTTCAGGAGCATGTGTTTGAGGATTGACTGCGACGGACTTTGACACGGCTTCAATTCCTTCACTCATGGGTATGTTAATGTAAAGAGCAGAAACATCTAAAGTTACTAGAATAGCGCGGTCGGAGAGGATTTGGTTAGCGTTAATCGAGTCGATAATTCGAAGGAAGTGGGGCGTGTCTTGAACAAAAGGTGGTAGGGTGGTTGGGATGTTTGACAGATGGTGATTTAAGAATTTGGATAGCGACTCGGTAGGTGTGTTCTTATTTGACGCCATAGGCCTGCCTGGGATTTCTGCTGTAAATATTTCTTCTACGGGAACCTTACGTATTTTAGGAAGAAGATAAAAGCAGGTGGCTTCTTTGTTATTCGGCATCATAAAGCGATATTCAGACTAGGTGATTAGTTCCTTCGACAGGAGCTCCGTTATTGTGCTCTGCACAAGGTTGCTGCAGTCCGAAGTTGGGTTAGAGTCGAATTTTCTGTAATGGGTGTGGTTGCTCAGTTGGAAGGCCTCATTTTTGTACTTTTCGATAGGCCAGATTACAATACTGCCGCCTTTGTCTGGTGGTTTTATTACAGTATCCTTCTTTTTTTTCCCCGCGAGTTCTTTAAGGATTTGGTGCTGAACGGGGGACCAATTTTGGCGCTTTCGCCAATGCCGCGTTGACCGTATAATTTCCTTTGAGATTAGCTTTATGTATAAATCAAGGCCTGGACACTGTTCGGCTTCCGATGTCCACGTGCTAGGTGGTCTCAGAGTCTTTATCATTTTTTCCTACGTCGGGCTTATCGAAAAAGAATTCCTTGATGCGCATGCGTCTTGAAAACTCTGTTATATCTTTGTGGAGTTCATACTCATTTACTGCGTTGTTCATGGGACAAAACGTTAGACCACGTTTGAGGAGGTCAACTTCATCGGGATTTAAACTCTGTGATATGTCTACTACGTTGCTGCAGTGTTCTGGTCGCTCGCTCGTAGCATTATCGGTGGAGCTGTGTGCTGTAGGGGTCATAGGCGCAGACTACGGGGGGTGCTCGAGCCCCCTCCGGAATTTTCCCGGGGGGAGGGGGGGGGGGGCTGAGCCCTCCTCCCCCCGGAGATCCGTAGCCTACCCCCGCCCCCGCCCTTAACATGTCATTACCGGAGTTCTGTTACCTACATAATTTGAGGATTCTCTTGCGTTGCCTCCATATTTTCACTTTTGTTGTGGCTAAAAGCTTACGGCACCATTGTTGGCGCGGACGTGCACGGCTTTTAATTTATACTTTCGCTTTATTTCGGCAAATCCTGACAATAGGGGGATAAGCGCATTAGAAGCACCAGCGGCGGCTACCTCATCCGTGTTTCCTCACTTTAACATAAAAAAAAAAAAATTCCGCTGAGGACACCACGCACAGACACAATATATTTATATATACAAAGGACAAAGTTTATTATTTTTTTTAAAAAGAAGGAGGTAGTCAACTAAATGGATAGCCTATACACTTAGAGAATGAATATGTTGATGTATGTTCACCTCACTTCAAATTACTTTGCGTGCTTTTTTGACCATAAAAAAAAAACAAAAAAAAAAACAAGAAAACCTGCAGACTTCAGTGACCCCTTCGGCAGAGTCTTCTATCAACGGCGTGTGAAAAGCACGTGAGTGATATGTGTCTCAATATTGATTCTATTTCCAGTAGGCAATGCTAACGACTGGTCACAAAATAAAATAAAAAAGCTCCTATTTACAACATTTACGCATTAGCGATGGAAACATCGCCTCTTGCATGCAGAGGCCATAAATACGGGTTGTTTCAGCAAACACTTAAAAAAAATTTTTTTAAAGGTTGCCTGTGGCAGATAGCCCAATTCTAGTTCATGGGCTGGTCTACTCGAAGAGGTGAACATTACTAGCACAAAAAATTGAAATGCATAAACGACTAATTAAAAAAATCACCGATTAGGTTTTTAACATATTAACTTATGGCCCGTGTTGCAATTTATAAATTCTAGCCGTGAAATTCGCAAGGTGGATGCACTAGAAACTAATTCTCAGGATGGCACCAGTTTCGAGATATTAATTCCCGAACATTGCGGAGAAATGCATTGGCGTTCCAGTTACTTTTGCGCTTACCCGCCATGGTTGTTTAGTGGCTATGGTGTTGGACTACTAATCATGAGGTCGCGGGATCAAATCACGGCCACGGGGGCTGCATTTCTGCCTTCCGATGGGGCAAAATGCTAGAACACCCGTATACTTAGATTTAGGTGCATGTTAAAGGACCCCAGGTGGTCTAAATTATTCCAGACTCCTCCACTACGGCGTGCCTCATAACCATGCAGATCGTGGTTTTGGCACGTAAAATCCCATAATTTTGTTCTTTTCATACTTTTGTGCTTTGATGCATAAAACGACGTTTTGTTGAGAAAGTGGCTGGCACGCCAATGTATTTCTCCACAAAGTTAGAAAATTAATGTTTACTTCAAAGTGGATCCGCACTCCACGGCTACAAATTGTAAATTGCATCATGGGCCATAAGGTAATTAGCTAAAACTTAATTGGTTAATTTTGTTAATTAGTCGATTATGCATTTCAATTTTCTTGTGCAAGTAATTCCCGCCTATTCGAGTAGACGAGCTCGATCATGAACTAGAATTGTACTATTTGCCACAGGCCACCTTTAAAATTTTGGAAACTGTTCGCTGAAACACCTTGTATATAGAATTCACTCAGTAAGCGAAATGATGCCAAGCCGGATTCACTCAAAATCAGAATAAATAGAAGTCTAGAAGTCATGCGCAGCAGCGCTTATATTCGGACTCAAAGTACTAAAAAAAAAAAAAAAAGAGTGCAGTTTGGCCGGGAAGGCGAAGCAGTATTAGTGATAGCGAAGTAGAAGATAATTACACGAAGGAAGATTCTTACCGTGTAAATCCGTGTAAGGATCGCACCCGTGTAATGGCGGCACCCCCAACTTGACAGCCAATATTTAAACAACAAAGACATCCGACCGAGAAGCAATCGCATTCCGTGCGTGATTCTGATCGGGCTCAACAGCGAATTGTCGCGTGCAGCGTACTTTCGCGCGTCGCCACTGGATGTCGAGAGGAGTGAATCGCGGAGGTTTACGGCAGATTTCATACACGTAGTTGGTAAAATGAGGTCAAATGGACCGGTCCCTTGAAAGGCCTGTCAAAATCGCGACTGAAAAGTGCGGCCCTTGCACGAGTCTATACGTTAGTTATAGTGGCCATATAAATTGTAGTAAACATTCACCTAAAATTAAAATAGCAAGTATAGTGTAATGCACCGACCATGCAAACCTGTAAATACGTCAGTGGATGACCTCGAGCCCTCGCTTTCACAGCTCAAGCATTATGAAGAACGCCGGCAGCGGAGGCGAACTGTTCGTACAGCCGCGCGATTCACCGCAACTCCAAAAATTAGATTCATCATCATCATCTGCCTATTTTTATGTCCACTACAGACGGCCTCTGTAAGTGATCTGAAATGACCTCTATTTCTTAACTCTGCAACACTAGGGGCCGCGGAAAGACAGCCCGGCAAGGAAGACAGCGCTCATGAAGTTAGCAGCCATCCCTGCTCACCCTTAATCATTGCACCCACCAATGATTACCAACAATTATATATGACACGCGGGCCGAATAAGCGTAAGCCGCGCACAGTCATTCACAGCTACGGCAGGGCTAGAGAAGACACGTGCTCTCCTTCCCATTCGCGTTTGATTAAGTGACCTACAACTATAGCCCGAATATTGAGCGCGTGGGAAGATCATGCCCACCAAGCCGCCATCCTTTTCGACCCACTGTTACGTGCTTTTTCCCGCACCCACAGTGTATGGGTCGCTCATGTATATGGCTTGTGGATTTAATGCGGAACATCACGGCGACGACAACCGCGACAATTTGCCTGAAGTGTGATATAATTGCTTTCGCCATAAAGCTATAGAAATATAAAATTGCTAGCAGAGGGCATTTATATATAGTTCAAAAAATAGAAGCACGTAGGAAAAACATAACAGGACATTACTGACGTTTCGGCCGGGGTCCGGCCTTCATCAAGAGTGCTGAAACGTCAGTAAAGTTCTGTTATGTGCTTCCTACGTGCTTCTATTTTTTGAACTACTTCTGTGCCGGCTCCTGTCATTCTTTACTTCACTGATATATATATATATATATATATATATATATATATATACATGAAGGTTGGCCCACCGACCGAAACTGTTGGGTGAATAAACCTAAGATAACCGCGAAGTTAATTGTGCTTCTGATCTATATATATATATATATATATATATATATATATATATATATATATATATATATATATATATATATATACATGGGTAGGTTTCGGGAAGCTGGCCGGTCCCCAGCGCCCCCCCTACCCCCGGAAAAATGAAAACTTTCCGCCTATGCCGCCGGAGCTTCAGCCATCGCGCTAGCTATTAAAACTAAGGAGACTCTGGGAGACTCATCGATAATTCTTACAGATTAACACGTCGCATGTATATTATTCGTCACCGGGAGGACCACACAGCACCACTCACCTATTAGGATCCAACCTAACGCAGAACCACATGATCATCTGGTGCCCGGGTCACACAGGACTCGATGGCAATGAGAGAGCGGACGGCGCAGCTCGTGCTTTTGTCAACCGAGCGGCCGACCACTCTTCAGAAAACTCCCTCTTATCCTTGAGTACTAACGGCGCGAGCGACGAAAGTACAGTCCACCACACCCTGATCTATTCGGGCGGAACTCTTACGACTGGCGCCTAATACAGACACATATATCCAAACCTTTATTTGAAACATGCCATGCTTTTGTCAACCGAGCGGCCGACCACTCTTCAGAAAACCCCCTCTTACCGCGAGACATCCTTGAGTACCAACGGCGCCACCGGCGAATGTACCGTCCACCACACCCTGATCTATTCGGGCGGGACTCTTACTACTGGAGCCGAATACAGGCGCACATATATCCAAACCTCCTTCTTTCTGGGGTTTTACGTGCCAAAACCAGTTCTCATTATGAGGCACGCCGTAGTGGAGGGCTCCGGATTAATTTTGACCTCCTGGGGTTCTTTAACGTGCACTACAACCCAAGCACACGGGCGTATTTGCATTTCGATGGAAGCGAAATGCGGTCGCCGCGGTCGGGATTCGATCTCGCGACCTTGTGTTCAGCAGCGCATATCCAAACCTTTATTTGAAACATGACATTCACCCCACACTGTACAGCGCTCACTGTCCGTGGTGCGGAGGCCGGCCAACACTAGCCTACATTACGTGGGATTTCCAGAACAGGCCACCCAAAATTAATACGCCGCAAATAGCCGGCAAACTTTCCGAAAGGGAGCAGTGGGAGACTTTGGCTCGCCAGCGAGGATCGGGAGCCACAACAGCCTCGAAAGGTCGAAAGCCGCCCGCGAAGTCCTACAGAATTCCGGGGAGGTGGCACGAGAAGGACAGACGACAAGCGTGGATAACTGCAGCGCGCCGAGTCAAGTAAGTCACGTACTTTCGCATTCGCGTGCAATATCACGGCCGCTCGGTAAAAACGCCATAGTAATATGCATGTATTTAGCCCATGACCGTTTATTTTTAGACGTGTCGCGTAGTTGAATCGTACAGTGACATCCGCCGTGTTAGCTTAGCGGTAAATGCGCCGCTAAGCTCAACGACGCGAGCTCGATTCCCGGCCACGGCGGCCGGATTTCGATGGGGCCGAAATGCAAGAATACAGTTGTTACCATGTGCTTTCATTTTTGTGCACGTTAAAGAACCCCCGGTGGTCAAAATTATTCCTGAGACCCTCCATTACAGCGTGCCTCATAATGATATATCGTGCTTTTGGCACGTGAAAACCCCGAATTTAATTTATTGTAGCGTTCGTTCACTCGCAATCGGCATGGACGAGCTCAAGAGAATTATATCCCTTTTCCAAACGCTGCAACTTAAATTACTAGTTGTGCAGGCAACAAAAGTGTCCGCGCGCTACTTGTCTTTTGTGTGGTGGCAATCCGTATTTAATGCAAGCTGCGGTCATCACGTGCGTCGGTAAGCGGCAGATCGGAAAGCAGCTGCCCGAGACGCGCGCATTATGTTTGTTGCTTGGCCATGCTTTCTAGGTTCACAATATCCAAGCATGCTTTAAAGTAATTGCCACCTTGCACATTCTTCCTGCTTCACTCTTCCTGCCAAGAATCTTCGTTTCGCGTAGTAGCAAGTCATTGGTGTGAGCTTACTTTAGCTGCAGCGGTGCATTCGCCTGACGATAAAGTAGATTTGCTTTGATGAGGCATGTATCGCTAATTCTTGCGCTCGTGCTATGGTCCCAAGGTAATCGCTGGTTACCGTGACCTGGGTTCATTTCGCGGAGCAGTTTGTACGAGTGATTTCTCATGACCAGTGAAAAGATACCTTGCTCAATAATGCAATGAGTTGCCATCACTCTAACATCTGCATTGAATAAGGCATGATATACATTAAATATTTATACAGCATGATACAAGGCATTATGCACATATGCAGTACTTACATCGTTAATTAATTTCATTGGCTTATTGGTGCCTAATGCATGTGTTCTTTCTGTTCCGACTGTGCTGATGTCACTCCCTGGGAGCCAAAATGAGAGCAGCCGTGTGTGCGCGCCCAGCGACCAACGAAACCAACCGCAATCGTCACCATCTCTGCACATCTCTGCAAGCATGCATGACCGCTTTGTGACTGCACCATCGAGAAATAAAAGTGACTAAATTACTGAACTCGGTGTGTACCTCAATCTCGATGTCGTATACAATCTAGTTGGACACCTCCGACACGCACTTCGCTTTCCCTGTCACATCACCGGCCACAATTTGGTCAACGCCATACACGTGTTGATACAGACGCTCCCCTTTCTTGAGGTTGTCGCCACTAAAAAAATGTCACAGTTTCGCCCTAAGGGCGAAGCAATGAATGCGATAGCAACACAGCAATGTCATACGAAGTAAGATGAGCGGCTTTGGTAGCAATATGAATTGTAGTAAACATGAGCTGATTAAGTAAGCAGGTGTGCTGCGGCGTAAGTAGACCGACATGAAGAGAGACTCGATGACCACGAGAAGGCGCGTGTGAAACGGTGGTGTTGATGAGAAGCGCTTCCCGTGGGCAGCGCGTACGAAGGGACACACCTGTAGCGCTGCACTGCCGACCCGGGCAGCATTGCATGTGTAGCGTGCGTTGGAAAATGTGGCCCGACTATTACTAACTGAATGAACAAGCGTGGTGTGAGCGCGCACAAACAAACACGAATAGATCACACTGAATGACTGCAGACAACGACTGTCAAAACGCCGGCAGCAAGCCCATACGCTGCAGGTCAGAGCCGTGCGGAGATAAGAGACGGTGCGGCGAGCGACGAGCGCGGTTGTTGGCAGAGGAGAAGTGCGCCCCCCCCCCCCCCCCCCCCCCCCGCTGCCTCCGGCGCTGGCTTCCCGCTTCGTTGCTTGCGCGTGGGAGATTGAGTGCGTTCGCTCTCCGTGATAGCGCGCGTCCCCGCACGCTTCCGCTGGGGCATACGGCGCGCGGCGAAGATTTTATCTATACGGAACCTCACGGCGACGGCGACGGCGACGCCGACGGCAGAAATCCGGTTGAAGTGTCCATATAATTGCTATCGCAATAAAAAGCTGTCGGCGTCGGCAACCTTCTTGAAACCGCATTGCAGTCTTTGCATCGTTGTTAAACAAGCACGCGATCTGCCGCCGTCGAAAACGGAGCGCCGTGAGCGCGAGCAGCGAAGGAAAGTGCGGGCGAAACAATGTAAACAAAGCGGAAACTGAACCACAGCGCGACCGCGCTGCTTGACATTTCCACATTGGGGGCGCTGTCAGGAGGCGCAGAGTTAGCGCAGAGAGCGCTTGCACGTAGGCTCCCTAGCGCAGTAGCGCCTTCTTGCGATCGTTTTCTCGTCTATTGACCCTTTTCGCGGGGATCCCGTGGGCGCTGCCATGTTTGATCACGTGGTGACGCGTCCATCGCTTGCCTCAACTGCCTCCGTTGCCTCCTTGTTTACAATGGAAGTGTATGACGCCGGCGCGGCTTAGAAAACCTCTGTTTTCGAAAATATCGTAGACGGTGACTAGATGGACGACACGAAGCTTTGATCACAGCTTCAGAGAACATGCAAGAGCACTTTCGGAGCTGATTAAGCTATGTCCAAACGGCGCAAGCAGCATATATGGTTCTTGTTCTAAAAGCGGGGCTAAATATGTATTCCAAGATATATCCAAACATTCCGCTCATGAATTCAGTCAGGATTGTGTGTTTTCCTCTTTGTTCTTTATTCGGCAAATAGTTTGAAGCAGTGGCTTGTCAGTTTCTGACTCAGTGAAGTTCCTCGGTGCGGCCACTATCTGATTATTTTCTGCCTAATCGCTCGCGGGTGTGCTCAGTTCCGATAGATTTGTTCTTGCTGCGCACAAGGCTTGAAACGTAGCTGTTTTGTACATTGTAATACCTCGTAGCAAATATATATTAGAGCTAGTAACTCGCTTACTCTTGTGGACCGTCACGAAACATTCAGCTTCGACCATTCGTGCGTATACAGTGCGCATATATTCACGTGTGCGCCCATTCACTTATTCTTGATACGTCGGCGATAGAGTGGGCGTAAGTTTTCCTGCCATTTGGGACAGATGTGTATAGATAACGTGCAAGAAACTTACTATGACAGGAAGCGGCGCTACTCCCTTTGTCATTGTTTAACGAGCGGTACTCACTCTTGCCGGCGTACCGGGGCTGGAGCCCATTTTTTGAAGGTTAGTGATACAAGGTTGGCGGATGAGCAAATTTCTGCATCCTCGAAGAAAGCCGTACATCACGAAGTGCCGGTAACACGTTCGGACAGTTGCTGCAGCGGTCCGCGAACTTGGCCACACAGATTCATTCTATTCCTTAACATGCCAGTCACTATTTTTGCAGCGAACTTCTGCACACGTCTTCCATCCACATGATTCAATCTATAACATGATTGGAGCACAGTGTGTTAGCGAAAACTCAGTTGCATTTCCGACAGCTGGTCGCACAGAAGAAAGGTAGAAGCGGTAATGGTTTTCGTATTCGTGCGCGGTCGCTGAGGAGACGTATGGCGCGCCGCCGTGAGCGCCATCTCGTTTCGCTAAAACAAACTGCTTCGCGAAAAGGGTCAATACCAGCTGTGCCACGGCCGCCGATGGCTGTGCGATAGCTTCGCCGAGCTGGGGGAGAGAGAGCTGAGAGAGAGTGAAAGCAGAGTATAAAAATAGCATGCCAGGTGGAGAGGAGGAGCGAGACATGTGATGATGATAAGTGGTTCTTGAGGGAAAGGAAGGTTGGCGCTATCTTCTGCAGCCCTTGAGGGAGCACGGCTCAGCGCCAAGGGCGAGACATGTGGTAGAGGGACGCGTAGAGCCAGGTGGAGAGGAGGAGTGAGACATGTGGTAGGGGGACGCGTAGAGCTGCTTTCTCCTCTATGATCGGATGAGCCTACTGGTGCTTCTCCTTCTCTTCCCTACCTCACATCTTTATCTCCCACTTCCCCTGACGCTGCGCCGTGCTCCCTATTGGGCAGCAGAAATAGGCGTCATTTTGCTGAATAAACCACAACACTGCACTGCCGACGCCGAACGTGCCTGGTGTCGGTGACTGCAGCCGATGCCTCTCGCGGCGGCTCGGCAGGTTTCGACCAGAGAACTGGACACTAGTTGCTTCCAAAAGACTGAAGCGAGAGCTAAGGAAGCTGAAACCAAGCGTCGCAGAAGAGAACATCCCGAGTTTAGATTGAGGGCAGCCGAGAGCTCGGGTAGGCGAAGAAATGAAGATCCGGAGGCTTGTGAACGTGGCCGGTTGAATTCATCGCGATACTACGCAGAACATCGCGAAGAAATCCTGAGCGCCAGGAACCTAAGTGTGTGGTTTGCCACTATACTTTTCTAGGCTTACCCCAGCTCCGTTGGTCTCTGGTGTTTGCTGTAGCAGAGTCACGCATAATTCTTTTTTAAATCCCTTGACGCTGTATCTATGTTTTAAGCAGCTCTGTATGTGTGTTAGTTATTATGGGTGTACAGTTAGCCAGTCGGGAAGTGCCGTCAGCCGCTTGCTATGCAAGAAATGGGCAGATGTCAAAACTTCCTCGGGTGTAGGATACGAATACGTCAGTGGCAGCGTAAGACGCGCTGCTCTCGGCTCTTCCAGCGTATTGTCCTCCACCGTACTTGAAGCCTGGTGTATACCGGAGAACGAGGTCTTCGAAATCCTTGCGAAATGGGCACGGCATACGATTTCAACGGGTTCCTATAGGCACTGCGGTGTTGATCTTGCCGACGCAAAGGCAAAGATAGCTCTCCGCAATTCAGAACGCATTTTGGTCCCATTGACACCGACGCATGCCAGCGCTATGCTATTCAAGATCATTTGCGTCGCTAAGGCAAGCTACTGGTCTCAGCCAGAACACCGTCATGGCTGCCTTCATTGACTTGATCCCAAGCTTAGATTCAGGATACCGCGTATCAAAAGAAGCCACGCAAGCCTTCTACACAGACTAAGACTTGGTGTGGTCTTTACACAACCCTGTGGCCATCGTATTCGTCGTGCGGATAGCCTTGAGTGTGAGAATTACTGCAGGAGTCTAATAAGTGTAGACCATGTGATTAGTGTGTACCCACTATACTTGCGAGAAAGACAATTAATCGAATGACTTTTGGCGCGCATCGACAACCGACCATTCTCTGAAAACTTTCTTTTATGTCCCACACACACCAACTAGCCCAATTCATAGCTCTTCTAAAGGCAGCCATTGTGGATTTCTTGAGAGATAGTGACCTGGTTTGTAATAATTGTTTCCGGCATAGGCGCCGACTACGCGGGGGCTCCGGGGCTCGAGCCCCCTCCGGAGTTTTCCCGGGGCCGGCGATCCGATCCGTATCCCCGCACCTGAAGTGTCATTACCGGAATTCTGTTACCAACATAATTTGAGGATTCTTTTGCGTTGCCTCTACCTTTTCACTTTTGTTGTGCCTAAAAGCTTACGGCATCGTTGTTGGCGCGGACGTGCACGGCTTTTAATTTATACTTTCGCTTTACTTCGGCAAATCCTGACAATAGGGGGACAAGCGCATTAGAAGCACCAGCGGCGGCTACCTCATCCGTGTTTCCTTTTTCTACAACATTTTTTTTCTAATTTCCGCTGAGAACACCATGCACAGACACAATATATTTGAATATATACATAGCACAACGTTTATTATATTTTTTGAAGAGAAGGAGGTAGCCAACTAAATGGATAGCCTATGCCTAGAGAATGAATATGTTGGTGTATGTTCACCTCACTTCAAATTACTTTGCGTGCTTTCTTGACCATAAAGAACATACCTGCAGACTTCAGTGACCCCTTCGGCAGAGTCTTCTATCAACGGCGTGTGAAAACCAAGTGAATGATATGTATCTCAATATTGACTCTTTCCAGTAGGCAACTGACGACCAAAAGAAAAAAAAACTCTTCTAATTATTTACAACATTTACGCATTAGGGATGGAAACATCGCCTCTTGCATGCAGAGGCCATAAATACGAGGTGTTTCAGCAAAGACTTTCAAAACATTTTTAAAGGTTGCCTGTGACAGCACAATTCTAGTTCATGAGCTGTTCTACTCGAAGAGGCGGAAATTACTTGCACAAAAAATTGAAATGTATAATCGACTAATTAAAAAAATCACCGATTAGGTTTTTAACGTATTAACTTATGGCCCATGTTTTTGTGCAAGTAATGCCCGCCTCTTCGAGTAGACGAGCTCATGAACTAGAATTGTACTATCTGCCACAGGCCACCTTTAAAAATTTTGGAAACTGTTCGCTGAAACACCTTGTATATAGAATTCACTCAGTAACCGAAATGATGCCAAGCCGGATTCACTCAAAATCAGAATAAATAGATGTCTAGAAGTCATGCGCAGCAGCGCTTATACTAGAACTCAAAGTACTACAAAAACAAAAAAGAGTGCAGTTTGGCCGGGAAGGCGAAGCAGTATTAGTGATAGCGAAGTAGAAGACAATTACACGAAGGAAGATCTTACCGTGTACATCCGTGTAAGGATCGCACCCGTACGTACAAGGGCCGCACTCCCAACTCGACAACCAATATTTAAAAGAAAGAAAAATGCCAGGCCTGCGCGGCACACGCAGCACAGTCATAGCGTAAGGTAGACGAGCGTTTCGACAGTACTACGTAATTTAAGTGAATGCGCCAGGAACGCGCTTGGGACGCCGTCGCGCGTGCAAGCCGACGCATGACATCGCCGATGGCTAGCGCCTTTCCCGTTCTCGGATAGCAAGCGCTTGCGTGGCTCAATGGTAGAGTATCCGCTTCCCACGCAACGGGCCTGGGTTCGACCCCAGCGGAGAGCGGGTACTTTTTTTCGCATGCGATAGCGGCTACGGGGCGGCGGCGGCGGCATCATCGCGACCCGAAACGGCTATTGGAATGAGCCCATAACAGCTTACTTACGCTGTAAAAAAAAAAAAAAAGACATACAACCGAGAAGCAATCGCGTTCTGTGCGTCGCTACTGGATGTCGAGGAGGCGATCGCGGAGGTTTACGGTAGATTTCATACACGTAGTTGGAAAAATGAGGTCAAATGGACCGGTCCCTTGAAAGGCCTGTCAAAATCGCGACTGAAAAGTGCGGCCCTTGCACGAGTCTATACGTTAGTTATAGTGGCCATATAAATTGTAGTAAACATTCACCTAAAATTAAAATAGCAAGTATGGTGTAATGCACCGACCATGCAAACCTGTAAATACGTCAGTGGATGACCTCGAGCCCTCGCTTTCACAGCTCAAGCATTATGAAGAACGCCGGCAGCGGAGGCGAACTGTTCGTACAGCCGCGCGATTCACCGCAACTCCAAAAATTAGATTCATCATCATCATCTGCCTATTTTTATGTCCACTACAGACGGCCTCTGTAAGTGATCTGAAATGACCTCTATTTCTTAACTCTGCAACACTAGGGGCCGCGGAAAGACAGCCCGGCAAGGAAGACAGCGCTCATGAAGTTAGCAGCCATCCCTGCTCACCCTTAATCATTGCACCCACCAATGATTACCAACAATTATATATGACACGCGGGCCGAATAAGCGTAAGCCGCGCACAGTCATTCACAGCTACGGCAGGGCTAGAGAAGACACTTCCCATTCGCGTTTGATTAAGTGACCTACAACTATAGCCCGAATATTGAGCGCGTGGGAAGATCATGCCCACCAAGCCGCCATCCTTTTCGGCCCACTGTTACGTGCTTTTTCCCGCACCCACAGTGTATGGGTCGCTCATGTATATGGCTTGTGGATTTAATGCGGAACATCGCGGCGACGACAACAGCGAAAATTTGCCTGGCGTGTAGATGTAATAGCTTTCGCCATAAAGCAAAAAATAGAAAATTATCAGCATGGGTATATATATATATATATATATATATATATATATATATATATATATATAGTAGTAACTGGATTCTTCAATGGGCCAAGCGTATTTAGAAAAATGAGAAGCACAACTTCGCGGTTCTCTTAGGTTTATGTACCCAACAGTTTGTCGGTGGACCGACCTTTATATATACACGGGTAGGTTTCGGAAAGCTGGTCGGGCCCCAGCCCCCCCGGAAGAATGAAAACTTTCCACCCATGGTTTCCAAGATTATTATTAATTTCTGCCTTTTTATTCATGGCTTTTCTCTTCATGATGCTCCTCACTTCTCTTGTTCTTGCTCCCCCAACGCTGAGTAGCAGGTTAGAACACAGTATTCTAGGCCGACATCTCAGCTTTTGTCTCACAAGAGATCCTTCTCTTCCTCTCTCTCTCGTTAAATTCCCCCACATTGACGAAATCGCCATCCTGTCAGCTCTGAGTGGTTCAGAGGATTTCCACGACCTCTCTGATTGGCTCAAAATACCGCCATTACAGAATTTGGTAATCTAGCGGAATCTGACGGCGTACAGCTGAATAGCACCCAAGAGAAGGGTGCGAGAACGGCTTTATACGGCTTCGCTGTCTTTGATGTATGAGTTGCTCGGATTTGTATACATTCTCAAAGGTATTTTACGCTCATTATTTAACTTTTTGTGTCTCCCTTTGCATTTCTTTAGTAATGTAGAGAACCACATACACTCGCGTGCAATATGAACTGCAACACGGTGTTCAAAAAAGCCCCAAGACGCCACGGCGGCGCCGATATACGAATAATCGGAGAACTAAACACAGTGACTGGTATTTATTACACCAATTTTTCGTATGTCGGCGCCGCCTTGCGGTCTTCGGGCTTTTTTGTACACGTGCACCGTGTTGCAGCTCATATTGCACGCGAATGCACGTTTTGCACAAGTATAGGCAAAATTCAGAAGCAAGTAAGTGAGAGAAGATGTAAGTATACTTACTTGTATGTTGTAATAGTATGTACACCAACTATGCGATGCTGTTCAATATTTTTTTATGGATCTTTCGACACAGACAAGGATCAAGTGCGTCCTCGTCAGCGTCCATGTTGTTTTCGCTGCTCGAAGAAATGAAACAGAACCCAAATAAGAAGAAAAGGCGGGATCATTTTCTCTTTTCTCTGGAGCAATTCTACCACTTTAATGCTTGTATTTATTGCAGATACATAGTCACGATAAATGCGCAAGAGCTCAAAGTTATAAAGACAAAGGAAAATAACTGTTCGCTCAGAGTCGACTGTACACATTTACTGCAACGCAACACCGAGTTGAAGTGACGGAGCTTTCTCGCTGAATGCGTCGAGCTCTTTCGCTCTGATATTCGATAATCGGTTTTCCATCGAATGCCAGGATCTGCATGAAACGTAGGAAAAACCCCGCCCAACGCGATGAGGAAGCATTCCTTGAGGTCGGACACCACCGGGATTTCGCACCCTGCGCCGGCAGCAGCGGAGGCGTGGATCCCGCGGCGTTATTTGTCACCAGGCGACGTTTGCGCCTGACACGCGAGAGGGGAGCCCATCCGAGCGTGTCCACCGAGAATGCGGATGGCTGCGCCCTGGCCGGGGGGTGGCGGCAGCTGCCAGCTGAGCACGGACCGACGCGCTTCGAGGCGACAGCTTGCAGGCGGCAGGCGTCTCCTCCCGACTGAGACGGATGGTCCTTTCTTTTCGCTCCGCCCTGCTCTTTGTGACGCGCGCGACATCGTATATACAGCGAACGCGAAAATTAGTTTCTCAGGTGTGTGTCAGCCCCCTCCAACGTTGCTCCTCTTCGCCCACAAGTTATTTGCCGCACTTGTACGCTTTCGTGACACGTATCTGCGCGTGACGTGCGCCGGAGGCAACCCTTGAAGCCAACGGAGCGTACTCGAGAGATTAAAACAACGAGCAGGAGTTGTTTTGGGGTAGAACCCGGCCTGGCGGACCACGCAGCTCGGTGGAAAGGTTCTGTGCGTCGCTGTGGAACGGCGCAACGTCGTTTAGGGGGACAAGCATTCGTGCGAGCTTTATATCGTCACAAATGTAGCAACGTTTCAAACGAACAAAATTAAGTAATGCTGGTGTTCCGTTCTGACGTATTCCACTGTGAGAAATTAAATTTTTGTTCACCAAAACCTTGCACCACGTGGAGGGCCTGCGCCGTCGGGGTGGTTGGGGATGATTTTCTAGCGCGAGGCTGGCATCCACCTGTACGTCAACGGCGCAGAGATCCCCGCGGTCGACAGTATCCGCGTCCTCGGGCTGAGGATTCAGGCAAACCGGAAGAATTATGAAACGCTTGCGAGGTTAGAAGCCAGTTCAAATCAGACGTGTCGTCTCATCAGACGAATAGCGAACAGGCACGCTGGGATGAAGGAGGCGAATATCCTGAGGCTAGCGCAAGCCTTCGTAATCAGTAGGATAGTGTACGTGGCACCCTACCTCAAGCTCAGTGGTGCAGAACGGAACAAACTCGAAATCATAATTAGGAAAAGTGTCAAGGTCGCGCTCGGACTCCCCCAGAATACGTCCACGGACAAGCTGATGA
The DNA here is from genome assembly GCF_013339745.2 of Dermacentor silvarum. NCBI lineage: Eukaryota > Metazoa > Arthropoda > Arachnida > Ixodida > Ixodidae > Dermacentor > Dermacentor silvarum. The sequence continues at coordinate 4,551,263 of NC_051161.1, forward strand.
GGCTAGGGGTATCTAACACTCTCGAGGAACTGATTGAGGCTGCCCTTACCGCGCAGCATCAAAGGCTACTTGGATCTAAAACGGGGAGGAAAATTTTAGAGAAATTGGGTTACGAGCCCAAACATGAGCAAGTGCGCTCAAGAAACATCCCCAGACAGATCAGGGACAAGATAAAAATACCTCCGCTACCCAGAAACATGAACCCTGCCTTTCACGACGGCAGACGTAAAGACAGGGCAGAGGCATTACAAACCAGGTACACTGGTCGACAGGAAGTCCTATATACGGACGCTGCAGAATATGACAGCAAAGCGGCATATGCGGCCGTGGCGGTTAGAGAAGATGGAACGCCAATGGCGTGCTGCACAGTCAGTGGCGTCGAGACGGTTGAAGCTGAGGAAGTGGCCATAGCCTTGACCGTCAGCCAAAGGGGGGCAAAGGTGGTGATCAGCGACTCCAAAAACGCCGTGAGAAATTACGAATCGGGGAGGGTGATGGAGACTGCCATCCGTATATTAAACAGGGACGGGGGACCCAGACAGCTTGTTCTGCTCGTTTGGGCACCAGCTCAACAGGGACTTAGAGGGAACGAGGAGGCTCATTCGGTCGCCCGAGGTCTCACTAACCGGTCGACCCCCGGAACCTCCCAAGTCACCGAAACTATAAACAGAAGAGAGGATATACCAGGAAATCACAGTACACTACAGACTAAATCGACAAATTTACCCGGCAGCGGACAGAACACTCAGTAAGAAAGATGCGGTTATGTGGAGGAAATTACAGACGGGGGTTTTTCCAAACCCCGTACTCTACAGCAAGTGGCATCCAAGAATATTCGATTCAAAGTGCAAATTCTGTGATGAGGCAGCAAATCTGATTCACATGGTGTGGACATGTCCGTCTAAGCATGATAGCTCGCGCACTCTAGAATCCTGGGAGGCTTTGCTCCGCAGCCCAGACCCCAACGTCCAGCAGGACATCATCGGTCAAGCCCTTGCTGCTGCTGTGTCTCAAGGCATTCCGGCCGACGGCTAGGGGCGACGGGGGAGAAGGATTTCTCTCCCGACGTTCATTGACTGGTGCTTTTAATAAAGTTGTTCCTCCTCCGCCACCGACGCCGACATCGCACGCCGACGCCGGATTTTCTGCGACACGGGGCCCTTAACGCTATCGCGTTAGAACATCTGCCGTAACATACAAAAAAAAAAAAAAAAACTATTTTCCCCATGGTAGGGAAAGAGTTAAACAATACAGGCTCCAAATGCTGCCCCGAAGAACTCCACGGGCAACTGGTCGCAATGTAGATTTAAAGTTGGTGATTTCAAATACGGCTGTCTGTGTGATAGGTATGACTCAATCATACTAATGCATGGCCTCTTATCCCATACAGTTTCAGTTTTTTAAACGTATGATCTAATTTCGATCAATAGTCGTTAGGAAGTCTGCCCAAATACAATTCTCTTCTTTGTTCGAAACAGTGTAAAGTATATATATTTTGTCTGATTGTTAAGAGCATAATATCGCAATGGAGAATTCTTTTTCTAAATCAGAAGTGGGAATACGTAAATACATTAATTTATTGGCATTCCGATTTGTATTTTAATGTAGTATTTTAATGCGAAAGCATTATATGCCCCCTTACGCGAAAATCCGGCGGCGTCACCGACCGATGGTACTAAAAATGTCCGTCGGCGCAAACAATAAAAACAAATAAAAAATGCTCGGATTGACGTCAAAATTCTCAGGAAGGTTCCTGTAAACGAATTAAATTAATGACATCGAAAAAGAAAATTCCGCACACTTCGGTCTGGGGTGGGAACCTCCTCCGGGGTGCGAGACGAGCACGCTTCCCAGACTGATTTTCACTGAATAAAGATTTGTCTAGTGCGTGCGTCATTGCACACGTCACGTCGCAGCCGTGAGGCTGAGTAAAGGTTTCACGCATAGAGTTTCTCACTATAACACCTAGAGAGTAATCTGGCGCCACCGTCTATGCGGGTTTCTTAAAGGGCGATGTACCGTCATGTGAATGATGGGATATGTGTCTGCGAGGCTTGTGTTGGCTGGTGTCGTACGAGGCTTCGTCTAAAACGTGAATATGGCTACACAAAAAACGCGTTCTTAAAATAAAATCTACATAAAAAGCTTTATTCACCTACATTACATCTCTCAATAAAGTTTACTCACCTACAATGCTGAATCAAGCGAAGAAAAGCAAGAACAGACGGCAAGTTGTTTCAAAGCGAGCGAGAATCTTGTCGTCTGCCCTCCAACTTCAGCGGCCAGCTGATACTTTTTACGAATCACATAATTTTACATCCTATAGTAAGCCCTCAAAAAAAAAAAAAAAACATGTTTTTGTGTAATAATAAAGCCAAAGCAGCTTTTTACTTTCTGTTTTAGCAGAAAATGAATCATTGTGACAGGCGGGACGGTGCTAGCCAGGCGCGTCTTCCAAGGCTTTCTGGTGCTCGGAGAACGATGCCAATCCGAATCCACAATATACCGGCATTCCCATAGATACCACAGCGCAGGAGCGCCAGTTTCCCCTCTAAGTAATATAGTGAGAAACTTAATGTTTTCACCTAAGGGAATATTATGCTTTCTCATTACCACACGGTAGCAGTGTTAAGTGTCTCTGCCGATTTTTTTTTCCAACTGCGTTAGGGATAACTGGGAGAATACTTATGGACCTATAGTATACTTGCTTATTTTCCCTTTTTTTTTGCATAAAAAAGACGTTATTCGCGCCATTTGCAGGTCGGAAGGGAAGCTAGGTGTTTCTGTACAGAGGACTGCTATCAGTTCAATAACATGCTTGATAGAACGTTTTAGAAACTGTTGCCGTCACACGAGGCACTGAGTTTAATTGACAGGACATAAATGCATTGACAACCTCTGCTTTGCAATTGAGATAAAAATAAAAGCTACCCGCCGTGGTTGCTCAGTGGCTATGGTGTTGGGCTGCTGATCACGAGGTCGCGGGATCGAATCCCGGCCACGGCGGCCGCATTTCGATGGGGGCGAAATGCGAAAACACCCGTGTACTTAGATTTAGATGCACGTTAAAGAACCCCAGGTGGTCAAAATTTCTGAAGTCCCCCACTACGGTGTGCCTCATAATCAGATCGTGGTTTTGGCACGTAAAATCTCATAATTTATTTTTAAATAAAGTAAAAGCTGTACAGGTATCGTTTTGTATAAACACTGGGCCCACTATAGCCCAGCGGCGTTTGGTCTTCGAGTGAAAAAGTCAAAGCATCAGCTATTCTGTATGCTTGACACAATAATGAACCGTCATTTATCCGACGGTGCTGTGCTGGTGCCAGTTACTTGACGCCAGGGGCGTAGCTTAGGGGGGGTTCAACCCCCCCCCCCCCCGAAATTTTTTGCCCCCCCCCCCCCTTACCCACCCTTTGTTCACAGACAGCTGACAAGCATGGATTACTGCTGTGCGCAGTACAGCGTAAGTAAACTCTTGTTGCAGGCGCTGACAGTTCTCGCCGGAGTTCACGCGTCCTGAGAAATTGATTATGTGCACTATGCACTGAACAAGACCGGAGTTCATTCCTACATCACTACTACCCCAATCAGTCGAAATTCTGTGAGGTACAAGACCGCTTCCTATTAGCACCGGCGTAAGTGAAGCCGAAATGAGTTGCACGCGCTACTTAAAATGCGTACACATGCCATATCTATGCTGTGCGGTGAAATATTCTGTACAATTATGAATCTGTTGACGTAAAGGCAAATGATGGTTGCACGCTCGCACACAGCGGAAGACACAGCGGCCCATGCACTTGCCGCAGAAAATGCGACCCTCTCGTATGAGGTAGCAGGGCGACGAAAGCTTCGGGGAAAAAAAAGCATTACGCGTTCTTGTGCGTATTTAAGTTTTCTAGCGCAAAGACGCAGCGAACAAGCTATTGCTATGGGAGTAGGTATAGCCTGGTCACACGTGCATTTTCACGTGTATAGCCGTCCTTGACTTGTGAAACGCACTTCGCCCCGACGAGGACAACGCCATATACGCTTAACGGACATTAAAGGCTCATTCACCCCGGCGACTTCCCACGAAACACAAAACGTCTTGAAAACTTATCGGAACGGCTACAAACGGCTATAGACGTCTTAGTCTACGCGAAGACGTTAAACAGAAGTTGTTGGAATTCTTATGTAGCAGGAAGTACGGTTAATCAAATATGCTATTGTGTTGCAGCTGTGGTAACAGCCCACCTCTGGCGTCACCGGATTTTGTGAACGCCTTGAGAGCGTATAACTCAAGAACTTTTTTAGATGTTTTTGTCGGAAAATGTGCGACAAGCTTGGGCGTGCGCGTGAAAGTGAAAAGGATTTAAAATGCGCGTGCCCGACGCGCAGCGTTACATTCCGCGCGACTTTAACAAGCCATATTCAATTCGTTAACGTCGCATCATAAAGCCTTTCGCTGCTTTCCCCCTTTGGGCGAACAAGCAGAAAAACCCTGCGGGGTTATTTGATTCCTTTCCGATTTTTTCACTCGATGAGTCTGTCACGACAGTCAAAGTTTAGAAAAAAGAAAAAGAAAACGGCCGGGCGCACACGTGCGCGCCCGTTCAGCGTCCTTATCAAAGCCGTGCCTTCCTTTCCCTTTGCGTGAACAAGCGGTGAAGAATAAGCTATCGTCACCAACAGATCTGGCCGCGCGCAGTCGCAAACGTGCGCTCCGTTTGAGCGAACTGCTATCTGCTCTTGGACCACGTGTCTTGGACCGCACCAGGGGGGCGCGCTGAAGTTTCCGCGAGCGATTCAAAGGGCCGTGCTCATGCTCGCCAGTGCTCATGCTTCTCTTCCCAAGTCTTTTGCTCACGTTCAAGCCTTGACCAGCGCCTGCAGATACGGTGCAGTTCCTTACGGTACGTATACGTTTACCTGCTACAACTTGCACGCCACTTTTGTTTTGGCGGGCCCGTGCTGGCGCGAAGTTTAGACTCGAATATATGTGCATGCACTGTATGTAGCAGAACGTTCTTTTGTGATCTGGGAGGTAAAGCCGGAGTTTCACATAATTGGTTGAATGATTACAGAAATTCTAGCTGCGTGTGGCCTTTAAGATGGCAGCAGCATGCTGCATTGCGTAGTATACCGGGACTTTGCTCACTTGGCTTCTCCTCTGTGTAGCTTCCAGCACGCTAGCAGGCAGGAAAATAGTCTTGCATTGGTGTGGTAACTTCATTTACAGTTGGAGGATTGGAAAACTTTTTGCGGCATGAGATTCGTGAGACGACGTCCTTTAATATAATGAGGCCATTCTATGACTAGTTAAGTGTTTAGGGTTCCTTTAGGAAGAGAATGGTTTTATTGACATGTGGCACAATACCGCAGGGATATTGTAAGAGACACTCGGAAGGAGCAGTTGCCGGCCTTGATTGTCAGGCTAAGCCCACCTGTTGCTACAACTCACCAACACCACTACTTAAAATGACCTACTGCAAGTCGTGTGTGGATCAAACCATTTGCCAGTTTAATTTCACTCTACAGTAGCTTTTTCATATCATATCTGCAACATAATTCTGAATGTCATCGTACAGCATAAGATTTTGAGAGAAAGTATTGCTTAAATTTATAAAGTAAATGTGACCGAGGTAAAACAACGGCACATATGTTGCTCTTTGAAATACCGAATCGCACATCGTTATTGTAAATCAAGTGTGGCTTACTCACTTTTTTCTTCACTGTTCTATTACAGAGCGAACTTCTGTGGGCAGCCAGTGGTATCCAAGAGGGAAGGGACCTGGATTGCTGTGGTTACTGCAGCTGCGTCTTATGTGGTCACCTTTTCTACTGTATTAAAAATTTTTTGTAAAGTAATTCTGCATGTCCTTTAATTTATTAGACAATAAAGTCACTTTCTCACAAGGTGAGGTAATTTTTTCTGCATGTTATGCTCATTTGTTTTGGATGTGTATTGCACATTTGATAAATGTTAAACAATTTTATGCAAGTTATTATAAATAATATAATGTAATGCTTCAATTTAATTTTCAGTTCTATATAATAACATGTGTACTATGAAGCTAGCATACGGATGCATGGTATGAGGAAGAAGTGGCCAATAATTTTGCTTACCACGTCCCTGTAGGATGATAAACTATAAATGCTGCTTTAAATACAGCTATAAAAGCCTGCATATTGTTTCTGAAGCCATTATACGTTATGACTTCGGAAACAATATGCAGGCTTTTGTAGCTTAATTAAGAATTTTGTTAGACGTCCCCAGAATTCTGTTACAATTTATAACAGTATTATGGGAACGTCTAATAAAATTCTTAACTTGTTCTTGTCAAGATGTTTTATAAAAGCCTGCATAATGTTTCCAAAGTCATTATTACAGAATTCTGGGAACGTCTAATACAGTTCTTGAAGTTGTTCTTGTCGAGATGTTTATTAGCCAACTTTTAGCGTAACGTTAGCAGGGCTTACTGAAGTACCTGCAGACGTCCACGGCTAGAAAATGTCTTGACCAGGACAGCTATTAGACTTTTGAATTATCTGTTCAAGAGATCTTTTAGACATCAAATAGCTGCTTGTGTGTTTCGTGGGTTGAGGAGGTCGCGCGACCATTTGCGACTCGCGAACAAAAAGCGACCGAAGGCGACTGATGTTCACACCGGCAAGCCCGGCTGAGCGCGACCTGCAAGTCGCAATCCCGGACATTCTTGTTCTTCAGCGAGAATTCCAGGGATCTACGCCGTTAGCGCGCACTTCGCTGGCACTGTGTAAATTGGTTTCGCGTTCCGGCAACAGCCATGGATTTTGATTCGAGCGAACAGGAAGACGTCGTCCCTATGCTGATGTGCTCCGCCGGGGTGTCAGCTGTGGCAGCGCGGAAGCCTCCGAAGAAAACGCGACGCTCGTGGGCGTGCCCGAGCCTCCGCTCGCGTGAAGTGACCGGCCACGCAAGCCGCCTCCTGCCCGAACTTTTTGCGCATGACAACGAGTATTATCGAGAGCAAGTTGTAATTTCTAGGTCGCATTGCGTGTTATTCGGTGCATAATATTGTTATACGGCCTCGGGAGAAGGTTAAGGGAGCGTTTACTGATTGAGGCACAAAGATGTAGCTCCTTGGGCTATCCTGGCTGGAGTCAATCGTAGGAGCAACGTCTTCTTCTTTCTCCTCCCTCGCTTCCCTCACTTTTTACTGGCAGTGACACGGCGTAACAATATTAAAGCAAAGCTGTTCACCCGCTGTTCACCTTTGGGTGGCGTGCTCATCCAACGAACGGCAGCTGGAAAAAAGGGTTTGTGTTGTGCTTTCTTTTCCTGCTGTTTAGCTTCCAGCGAATGCGACCGCGTACATTCGACAGGTTGCTGCAACTGCTGCGTCCCAGAATCACAAGACAAGACACCAATTACCGGCCTGTAGCCTGCATATCGTGACGCGGACATTGCATTTGGCGTGGACGACGACACACATCACTTTCGGCGCGGCGCTGATTGGTTGAGCAGCTTTGCGACCACGGTCGCGCGACTGAAAAATCGAGCAGTGAGCGACTGGCCCAAAATGGTCGCTTTTCGAGAAAAGCGACCATTTGCGACCATTTGCGACTGGTCGCTTTGCGACCAAATTGGTCGCGCGACCACTGTCAGTCGCCGGTGTGAATGAGCCTTAACAATTAATGATGTCTTCTCCGATCGGGCGGGTCGTCTCAATGACGCGTTTTCGAAGACTGGTCCACACAGTGGCGCGATGAGAGACCGTTGCTCCAAACGCTCACTGTACCGGTGATACTGTATTTTACTGAGCTTACTTTACATTTTACTTAATTTCTTCACAAGCACACGCACACGCGAGGGGGGGTCCCATGTCTTGGATATACATGTATAGAGTCTGTTTAAACTACCGATATTCATTATCGATCACGTCACGTAGAGAAAAGCAGACGCTTGCCCTCACCCCCCCCCCCCCCCCCCCGAAAAAAATTGCTGGCTACGCCCCTGCTTGACGCGACCGCATGCACCTTTCTCCACAGTTACTTGAGTTGACGGTGTATTGAGGATTCAGAGATTCTCATAGTAGTAGTTTTTACGACTTGAATGTAGACACCTATTGCACAATATTTTTTTTTTTCGTTAACACAGTGGTACAGCTCAGAAGATAGCCACGTTTCCCAAATTGTCTAGGTTTCCTAATTTTGAGCATGAAATGTACATGCGTTCCGAGACCCGCTAAGCACTGCAGCTCAGCGGCACGCGTGCAGCTGCACCCTGGTCTCGCACGTGTCGCAGGTCACGTAGCAGCACCAGTGGAAGCGGCAGCGGCAGCGCTGCAGTCGCCGCAGGGTGCGCGTCTCGAAGCCGCGGCCGCAGCAGAGGCGGCCGCACGATGCCGGCTCGGCGCAGGGCCTTCCCTGGCTACCCGGAACGCCGGGCTCCGGCCGGCAGAAGTCCGGCGACGGCCGCACGTGCACCAGGTCCGAGGGCCGCGCCCGGGGGTCGCCCAGACGCCGCAGCCGCACCGAGCGCCGATAGCGGCTGCGCAGCAGACGCCCCACCGACGCCAGCGGCGCCAGCGTGCGCCAGCACGATCGCAGGCCGCACGATCCGGACACGCCGTGGCTGCACAGCACGCGTGTATAGTATCGACACTGCGCAAGGATGTTTCTAAATATGCTATACAGAACCTTACTCAGTTAAGTTACCGCGCCGTAACCAAGTAACTTGGTATCCGCTAATACTTCAACAACTCGTTATATATAATGTTGTAACCTATATACTTGTCTATCTTGTACGGATTATTTAAAATATTCACGCCAGCTTTTCAAGTGCAGCTGGCCGCTGCCATGCAGTGGTACAGTTACATCACGAAGTTGTTCAGTGCAGCAACATACGTCACGCGCTTGCTTCACCGGTGATGAAGAAAAATGACGTCAGCGCCGAAAAACACCTGTTTATCTATGCTGTGAACCTAGTGACACATATGCGCAAGGAATTGAAGCCCTTCAATCAAGCTGAATTGCTTCTTTTAAAGCGATTAGAATTCGTTTTGAAATTCACCCGGTTTGAGGTAACCTCTTCCACGTACCCAGTGCACGCTGGCTGCTGTTTTGCCGCGCAGATAACATGGGCCATTGGCTATGTGCCCGCATAGACGACTTGCTGCTGGCCTATAGTAGATAATTTGGGTCAATGGGTATAAACCCAGTCCTCGAAGATCAACTCCAAGAAAGTCCTCCAAGACCAACTCCTGGCCGTCCGGAGAGCTCACGACATCGGGAAAGCCTTTGGCCTACCGGTGCCTACGTGGGCGGAGCCACCTAATTAGCCTGGGGGATTTTGCCCTCGGGCCATAGTTTCTCTGGACCAAAATAAAGTTCTTGCCGTGCATGCCATTCCGTGGGTATGAACAACTGGGTATATACCCGAACATACAACTTCGGCACTGTGTTTATGATACTGGTGTGTCTTGGCGAATCTCCCAGAATGGATGCAACAAAGGGACACAAGCTAGCCTTAGATATACTAAAGCATTCACAAAACACACCTTCGCGTCGAACGCGGCCGCTTGGTAGAGAGCCATTGTAACAAAGTTGCAGCCAGAATACCAGAGATATAGTGGAGGTTGCTACGGAGTTTACAATGGGTTGCAGTGGTTACAACAAGATATACTGTGTCGTGGTATCATTCTGCTTTGCGGTTGGCAGAGAGATTGCCAATTCGTGTGTCTGCTGATATATGGCCGTAAGGTATCGTCATTCATGAATGGTATGGAGATATGTCATGGGGATACAATAACCATCACAATTATCCTCATAACAAATAAAACATTAAAACGTGCCAAAGCTAAAGAAGAAGAATATCATTTTGTTAGAAGTTAACTGATCCCTAGCGCCACATGTATACAGTACCAGAAGACGAAAACGAGGAAGCGTAGACACGCGGGGCCAGTGTGGCTACGAGCCATAGCATGAGGCGATCATCATCATCGGGGTGGGAGCAAGTGGCCGTGTACTGATCGTCGTGTGAATAAATAGCATTTGTGTGTGTTTTACCATTGAGAAGCGAACAGTTATCAGAACGCTGGTGAAGACCGCGAAGAACGTGAGTGGGTGTTGAACTCGGCAGTGAGCTGTGACGAGCTGGTGTGCGTGAAAGTCCGGAGTCGAACGTTAAAGTAGGTCAAGTGGGAAAAAAAAAAAAAAAAACTATGGAAAACGGTGACGGCGCACAAGGCGATGACGGCAGCGAGCTGTCACTGCGCGACCTGCTGAAGAGCATAGTTGAGAAGGATCGCCTCATTACTACCCTACTGCAGAGGCAAACTGTCATGCAGCGGCGCGCCGAAAGTTGTGCAGACGTTTCAAGTTATGCCTGACTTGAAGGGCATAACCGACTTCTACGGTCAAGGAAACGCTGCGGGTGCAAAAGACTGGCTTGAGAAGCCAATGCAGAAGAGTTGCGTCTGGATACCACGTGCTCGCGGTGCAGCGAGTTTCGACCAAAGCGGATAAGCACGTGGTCGATTTCGCACGGTGTTCTCGGCGCACGTTCTTCAGCCAATTGCGAGCAGTGCAGCTCCGGTGGCGCCGAATGCAAGAGAGAACACAGCGGAGGCAAGTAACGACGGTAGCGTATTTACGCGCCAAGGCGCGAATTTGCGCAAAAGCCAACCTCGCTGTATATGGCTAGTTTACAGCGGATCGATATCCGCGGACCGAAAACCGTGGGCCGATCCCGAAGATTGTGCAATACCGGGCCGACCAGCGGCGGAGGTGAAGCAGGCTTCAAGCACTATGTCAACTTGCAAAAATAAGCTTAATATCTTGGGTCCGAATACCACCCGCATCAGATATTAAGCTGATAAGAACAAATACTACACTTTGACCCGCGTTGGCCATGTCTACGTTCGCACCATACACGTGTACGCCATCCCGCTTATTCAAACAAGTGCCTACCAATCTGAGTGTCTTCTGTCTCTTAACGCCCTTTCCTCAGTGCTGCCGTGACTGTGAAATGGGTAGGCGGCGTGTTGTAAGGTCTGAAGAAGAACAGCGTGCCAACCAAGAACGACGGCGTGAACAGAAAATGGAATGGGCGCGGTGGCGGCGGAAGGAGACCACCAACGATGAGCGCGTCGCGGACGCCAAGCTTAAGCGTGCTGCCCGCCAGGACCGCGATGCGGAAAGACATGCGAACCGTCCATGTGGCCCCCATCCTGCAAACTTGGAACGTTTCACAGGAGCAACGGTCAATCACCACATACACAGCTTCGCTGGTCATCCACCTTCACAGAGTGGAATGACACTGAATATTTAGGGGCGAAGCACCTTAGGCAAGGTAAATATACCTGGTAGCGAAGCTGCCATAGAAGCCCATACGTTCAAAACATGGCGGTTCATCTACGGTTCATGGGGCTTAGCGTCATCTGTGTGAGGAGGGAACACTTCCGGCGGAAGAAAAATTAATTTGACGTCATATCCGTTCAAAGCAAAAGTGACGTCATTTTGTTCTCAAAGGCGCAAAATTTGTTTTCGAAGGCCGGCCATTAGAGCTGTATATTCAAATGCCCCACCATTCGACTTGATGAGCGTTTCGAGCTTTCAGTGCGGAAAGCGATGCAGGAAAAGTTCAGCCGTACCGGTGTCGAAATCGCATCGCTGCACGTAACATACTTTCTTTGGAGGCCGACGAACACTTTGGGCGTAGAGTGCTCGTCCTTTCGTCGGACGCCAAGCCCATCGGCCAGCGCTGTTCCACGAAAGCAACTAAAGTAAACAACTATCTGGCGCTCGCAACTCACTACTTTTGACTGAACAGGGTAAGAAACAATGAAACTACCCGCGTCACCAAATTCAGACGAACGTCGACAAGCAAAGCAACACAACATGTGAGGGGGGCGTGAACTTTACGAGCGCGCCTTTCTGTCCACTTCAAGAGCTGGATTGCATTGCAAGTGATAGCGGCGTCCACGCCCTCCGCTATCGGTGGGCACTCTTACGGTGGGCGCTGAAAAAAGATATTTATTGATAATGATCAATTAAAATAGAGTTGTTCTTTTTTTTCGCCACGCGTACATAAAATTTATTAGGAATTTTATTTTCGTTGAATGAATCTATGTCTCACTTTAATTAAAAAAACGCCTTTTTCTTTCCCAATGTTTGTTCCCTCCAAACCTAGTCGCGCTTCGATCGTTGCTCCCATAACCACCTTTGCTGTTGTCGGTGACAATTCGTTCTGAACGGCTTTTCGCCCGAAGCTTCGCGACCATTTGGATCGAACTTGCCTTACAGCCTTAGGGCCGAGCCTTGTCCCTCGTCGACCTCCGGTGTCCGTAGCTCTGGTTTGTATGGAGACCGCTAAGCGCGCTGCGGTGCGCAAGGGCGTTCGTTCCTGACGCGGAGCTGAGGGCTCGCGAAGCTTGCGCTTGAACAAGAGTGTACTATACAACAACCATATTCTAGTACACTATAGCTTGAACTTAGCTTGAACCGAGCATCGGCGCCACCAACCTCAGGTAGAGAACGCTTGCGGCGTTTTGCCGCCGCTTCCCGCGCTCTCGCCGCCTCTGGGTCCGTTTGCCGGCGTCGCGCTTGAACCGAGCATCGGCGCCACCAACCTCAGGTAGAGAACGCTTGCGGCGTTTTGCCGCCGCTTCCCGCGCTCTCGCATGTACGGGGGATTCACGGTTACCCGAATGATCCCCCAGTGCTTCACCCACTCATCATCAATCACTTCGTGGATATGCCGTGATTTTTTTTTTTTACTCTCGAGAGCAGATAATTGGATTTCGTTACCATGCCTTGAGCACAATGTTGACGGATAGGTCGAACGATGACTTCGACGACCTGCTCCACGACATAGTCAAGTTCGAACGCATGGAGAGTGAATGGCAACGCAACTTCACTGAACGATCCGGGCGGCCGATGCGCCGGGCCGTGTGAGCAGCAGCGAGCGAGAGTAATGCCGTCTGGCTATCCGAATTCCCGAGACCCGAGGAGGAACCTTCGTCCTCAAGGCTGGGCTGAACGACATGAGCCCAAATGTCATAACTGCTCCCTGGTCCCACACTTGGCGAGCCCGCGGCCGTGTGTCGGCAGTGCGCAATGGAAGGCAGACTTGCACACGTCACAGAAAAAAAGAGGTAACCGATTGCAATTATTTCATTCAAAAATGTAATTGATTACAGTTACCAATTACTGGGCTCATGAAAGTAATTGAGCGATTACTCAAGAGTAATCTATTACTCCTACGTTACTTTCCTTTGAACTTTTATTAACATTGCACAGATACAGTACACTGAACAAGCTGGCCTGGCACTTTCAATGCGTCCTCTCGAGAATTTGACACATTTATTATCTCCATTAACAAGTGGTTTGGTTTGGTGCCTAAATGTATGGCACAACCCAGGATCGGCCATGAATCGGGCGGCAGTAGGTATATAAGGGAAGAATACCTAAATAAGATTTTCTAATTTAAGAATGAGATATTAAATTGTTTTAGAAAATTTCGACGGTCTGCTTCCCTCGTTTTCCTTGTGAAGACGTCAGCAGCTACACTGAAAACTCGCGCGATGTGCGTGGGGGGGGGGGGGGGGGGGCGGTGTAGTACCGTATACGGACATATTGCGCACAAGACTGTCGTTGCTCAGCATATGGCTCCTTTATGAAGCGCAGCCCTTCATTGTTACTGAAACTTGGAGAAGACGCTCCCAGGGGCCAATGAAAAGCTGAAAATAATCATCCGTAGATGATTTTTCATCTGTAGAATAATCATCCGGGGGCCTGAGTCTTTGTCAAGTGAACTAGTTTTCACTTTTTGCTCAGGCCTCCCTCCATTTCTTTATGGAAAAATAAACCTGATTTGATTTACTGGCACTAACGTCCATCAGGACGTGCCAGCACCGGCTCAATTCGTTGGCCAATATAGCAGGTGAGGAAGCAAATACTGAGCTCTCAGGAACATGCGCATCCGCGAGGCTGCTGTGTTGCATGATCTCGAGCACTCTTTTGTGGTTTCCGCAAAATTCAAGTATTTAAAACTGCGTCGCCTGTTACACCTTATTGTCCCGTCAAGAAAGTAATGGTTACATGTAATTGGTTACTAAAAAAAGGCAATTGAATTACAGTGAGCGTTGCCGAGTAAACAAAGTAATCGTTAAGTTACAAAATACCAAGAAATTACGGAAGAACGTATCTCACGATGTCTGTCGACGGTAATGCGAATAGCAATCGAGCAATGTAGCGACAGACCATATTCATAAGTCCCGTTTGTTTAACACGTGCAGTAATTGTGAGACTTTTGTTGATTCGGCTACATACTCCGATATCGTCCCATTTTGCTAGGGCACTCGCTTGCAAGCATGGGCAAGAAGGCATGACGACGGCTGTATGACACAGTGATATCGACGGAACGACAAGGGCGTATAACGACGGCATGAATGTCGTTCTTAAATTATGACGATGCTATAACGGACAACAACGTGACGACGACATGGTGCTACGACGACTGTATGACGACAACCGGATGAAGAAGTGAGAATGACGACGATCGCTTGACTGAGACGGTATGACAACGGACGCATGATAGCGTCTGTGTGACGACGACAGAACGACATCATGATTCGAATAGAACGAGGAATGACGTCGATGGATTGACGGCGGCATGTCGACAATGAGATGACCATATTGACGATGGTGAAACGACAACGGTATGAGGAAAATGGGAAGGCGACGAGTGAGTAATGACAGTGACGTGACTGTATCACGAAACCTGTATGGCGACGACGGCATGACCAGAGTCGGTCGACTTAGGTGGGGGGACGACCACGACGACGGTCTGACAGAGGCATGATAGCGACTGACGATGACGGCGTGACAAGCGCGCCATAATCATGATTGAACGACAACAGTATGGTTACAATAAAAATGAAGCAATATTGACGGCGATGGAACGACGAAGGCGGTATGACGACGATGGGATGACATTACTGAAGTGCTGACAGTGATAGAAAGGTTGTCGCAGTTTCACCCGAAAGGCGAAGCATCAATTGCGATAGCAAATTTGTAGAGAGCTATACGGAGTAATGATATAGTAGCTTTATCAGCTGTATAAACTTGGACATGCAGCAGCACCGACAACACGCAGAACTGTTGTCGACGCCGTCGGCGTTTTTTGCCCGCGTTCGCACAGAACGCGTGCGGCGTTGGTGACTGTTGCCGGAGCCTCTGGGGGTGGCTCGGAGGTTTTAGACGACATCAGAACGGGACACTCGTCGAGCAGCGTCGGAAGTCTTTACCATCTTCTCGCCTCACAACGTTTTTATATAAATAGGCACTTGGTGCCACAGCTAAACGTCGCCTTCCCCCCCCCCCCCCCCCCCCCCCCCACGGCCTTATATACATATATGGTGATTGTAAAGGAGGAAAGAGACGCCTACTTCTGCAGCCCTTAAGGGAGCACGGCGCAGAACGCGCGTTTGTTCTCCTCCGTGGGTGGTGGTGGAGGTGAAAACTTTGAGTCGTTTGAGCCTTATGCGGTTACTCCTTAGGAATGGGTTGGCTCTTGGCTGCGTGCAGTGGCTGGGAGCTGGTGCTTGGCGCGTCGACATAGCCAAGTCCGGTAGCTGTTTGTTCGCACGTGCCGGATCAGATGCTGTGACACCGCAGCCTCCCATCGCTCGAGGTGTGGTGCCCGGGTGCATGTTTTTCGGAGTAGAGCATAAATATAGAATGTGGTGGATCCGTTTAGGCGCACCACAGAGTGTTCTCAGGCGAGAAAAGTCGGGTGTATTAGTGGATGGGCGGGGGAGAGGCCAATGCGGGATTCAAAATAGCTGGCGCCACGTCACCTGCTGCAATTTGGTGAGAGATTTGTGCTCGAGTTGGGGGTACCGGAGCTTCATTAAGTCCTCTCTGTAATGAAGGGAAATTTCATGATATGAGACCCTGCGCTCGCCAGCGTCTCCCCAGTTGGTGGCCTGCCCTGCGCAGCTGACGAATCCTCGAGCTAGAGAATGGGCGTTGCCTTCATTTCTTCGGGGTGACCCGCGTGAGCAGGGACCCATAAATTTGGAGGCCTCATAAGGGGGGTGGGGGGAGTACACTACCCTACTGAGAACGAAGGCTTGTACTAGCCGTCTGAGATCATGTTCGCGCATGCCTCGGTGTCGGTTAGCTATGCGGCGGATGAGTCGTATCGTCTGGTGAACGGTGGCCGTGAGTTTGGAAATAGTGGCAGTGTTCTTGCCATTGTTTTGAAGGAGGATACCAAGGATGCGAACCTTCTCAACCTCGGGAATGGGAGTGCCGTCAATGTTCACTGTCAATGTGGATGGAGGTCCGATATCCAGTCGTCCCTTGGGGGGGGGGGAGGACGAGGAGTTCAGATTTGGTGGGGAACCAGGCTAAACCGACTTGGGCTGCACAGGCTGCCGCTGTGTCAGCTCCTGCCTGCAGTGTCTCTTCCATAGCGCCAACACTGCCTGTGGTGGTCCAGAGTGTGATGTTGTCCGCGTAGAAAGAGTGCGAGAGAGTGGGAATGGAGGCCAGATCGCGTGCCATGGGGATTAGGGTGATGTTGAAAAGGAGAGCAGAAAGGACTGATCCTTGGGGGTTGCCTCGGCTGCCTAGGGGGAATGTAGGTGAGGAAAGAGATCCGAAGGTTATCTCAGCTGTGCGGTGGCGAAGAAAGAACTTCAGAATTTGTGCTATGGGCGAAGAAAGGCCGCAATGTACTGATGTGTGCGTTTGCCAACCTGGAGTGAGGAGAGCGATTCCAGGATGACCGCATGGTGTACATTGTCAAATGCTTTGGTTAGGTCAAGAGCTAGGATGGCACGAGTGCGTTTAGCGTGTCGGGGGTGTAGGACATCTTCTGAAAGTTGTAGCATTACGTCTTGGGTGGAGAGGTCATGGTGTCGGGGAAAAGGTTGTCGTCGTCCATATGGTTCTGGAGTCTGCCAAGGACGACGTGTTCGAACAGCTTGCCTAAGCATGAGGTGAGGGAGATAGGTCTGAGGTTCTTGATTTCGAGAACTTTGCCTGGTTTGGGAATGAAAGGGATGCGGGCGTGTGTCCACTGCGCTGGGAGTGTGCCATTACGCCAGCATTGGTTGAAAAGGTCCTTAACTGCTTTGATTGATCGGTCATCTAGGTTGCGGAACATTTTGTTTGTAATTCGGTCAGCTCCCGGAGCCGATGTTGTTCGAAGACGGTGCATTGCCGCTCGGACCTCGGATGTGGAGATTTCCTCATCCAAGGCCGGGTTAGAAGCACTGGTGTAGAAGGGTAGGGGGATGGGCGTGCTGGTGGTAAGGTATTGGTCTTTGAGAGCCTGAAGGAGGGCGTCGTCCTCCAAAGGTAGCTGGTGTAGTATGCGGGTAACGTTCTTGCGTTGAGTGGCCTTTGTGTGACCTGGATCTAAGAGAAAACGCAGGAAGGGCCAGGTGTCTTTGAGACCAAGATTGCCGCTCATGCGGTCACACACTTGCCCCCATTGCGGGTGAGCAAGATTGCTGGCATGGGCCTCAATCTCAGCAACGAGGCGGGCTATGCGCCGTTTCGGGGATCGGTTGTGTTTTTGAGCTAGCCAGCGCTTTTGAAGGCTGGCATGGGCTTCCCACATGTGAAGGAGTCAGCTATCCGCTGCCGCTACTTCTTCCGGCTCGGGAATGATGGATGTTGCTTGTTCTACATTTTCGTTAGCGAGGTTGCCCAAGCGACGAGATCCGCGATTGTGTCATGGGGCCGTCTGCCGGAGTCGGCGAAACTTATCCCAGTCGACCACGCGGACTCCACGTCGCTTGGACGGTGCGAGAGAGGAGATACTGAACTCTGTGCAGAGGATGTAGTGATCGCTACCGAGGGAACGTATGGTGTTGGTCCAGCGACCGTCTCTGATGTGTTTCGAGAGTGTGAGGTCGGGGCTGGTGTTGTGTTGGACGCTAGATCCAATGCGGGTGCGGAAGGAAATGTCATTGAGGAGTGAGAAGCCTTCATTTTGGACAAAAGTCCAAACGGCTGTGCCTTTACGACTAGTTTTTGCGGTAGCCCCAACTGATGTGGTTTGCGTTGAAGTCACCCACAACCAGAAGGGGACTGCCTGAACTGCAGAGGACAAGGGCTTTGCGCATAGCCTCAATGAGGGGGGCTGGAGGGCTTTTAGGTGGGCTGTAGAGGTTGAGAATGTAGAGGCTGGTGGTCTTGCAGTGTGCGGGGGAGGAGTTCGAGTAGGATACCGTCAATGTCGGCTACCTCTAGGGGGTGCTCAACGGCGGTAAAATTACGGTGGATTAGGGCTGCTATTCTAGTTTGGGGTTGGTTGGTGGGTTCGTATACGGTGTAATTCCTGAGTTTGACAGAGACCAGAGTTTCCTGTAAGGCAATGATCGTTGGGATTTCTCCAGGGGGAAGGTTTTGAAGATGGAGTTGCAGGTTGTCCCGTTTAGCACGGAAACCCCTGCAATTCCACTGCCATAGTCTAATGCTGTGATGTTTCGCAGCCATGTTGAGCGATTACGGAGGGATCGGAAGGCGTGGGGCGCTGAATGCGACCTCTGGAGAAAAGCTCGTTTACCTGGGTTTGTAATTGAGAGTATGAAGCTTCTTGTGCGCATTGGCGCTTTTCAATGGCTTCGAAGCGGGTGGATACATTAGTCATCCAGCTAGCTGTGTCTGAGCGGAGAGAGTGCAGAGCACGTTCGAGCGTCTGTAGTGACGTCGTTACGAGTGCGAGGTGCTCGGCAACCGGCTGAGGCACCAGTTCATTCTCAGTATTGGATTTCCTTTTGGCAGGAGGACTGCGTGTGGGTGACGTGGTGCGCGAGGGTGAGGCGGATGAGGATCCAGGAACGTCGGGACGTGTCCGGGGCTGCACCACTGGCGGCAACATTACCGGGGAGTGATCTCGCCTTAAAAGGGCCTGTAATTGCTGTTTTAGTTCGGAAATTTCGCGGCTTTAGTGAGCTAACTGTGCTCTAAGCTCCGCGTTTTCTTTCTCGAGCGAAGAAAGTTGCGGACGCCAGCTCACCTGTTTGTCGATGTTCTGGTCCTCCGCCGTGGGTTCACTCCCGCGTGAAAGCGCGCGTCCCTCGCGCCCTTTCACTCGCACATACAGCGTTCGGCGCGCGGCGACAATTTCATCTCCATTGACGTCATACGGAACCTCACGGCGACGGCGACGGCAGAAATCTGCTTTGATATGGACAGCAATTATATGGACACTTTGGAGTGTCCATATAATTGCTATCGCAATAAAAAGTCACAGGCCTGCGCGGCACACGCAGCACACACAGTCACAGCGTAAGCTGGCGGAGCGGCTCAAGAGTAGCTCAAGAGTAGCAAGAGTAGCAGGCGCGCAGGCCTGTGACTTTTTGACACCTCCGCGCTGTTTATCCAGTTATTTTCACTCTTTCGCTCGACGAGGGAATTGAACGTCTTTCTTTCGGCCAATCGGAATTAGCCGAATTGCCCCCCCCAAGGTGTCGCACCACCTCGCAGGCCTCCGTCTCTCATGTCCAACCTTCGACCCGCCCTCGATGCAGTGCAGAGGCAATTTCAGGTGAAACCGGCGTCGACGCTGTCCCGCGGAAATTGTCAGCGTTTCCTCTTTGTAGGCTTGACACCGTTTCCAAAGAATGCGGCGGTTGTTGAAAGGAGGTTTTTAGGGGCGAAGCTCGTTAGGGTGTGGGTCGTTCCCTCCTCTGTAGTAGTAGTAGTAGTATGTAGCCACCTCTAGTTTATGAATTGCTCAATAGATGGCGTTGTGTGTCCGTACGTGATGGATACGACCTGATCTCCTAAAATCATAGGCAGCGGTACAAGAAAAATTTTTGAAAAAGGTATACAAAAATGCGAGATAAAGAACATGTGTAGTATACCTGATTAAATCAAGCAGGCTAGGTGACTATTTGTCGCCACCCCGTTTCAAAGGGGATGCCAATAAATCATCATCATCATCATCATCATGAAAAACAGAAAACAGAAAAATTTAAAGAACGAAACATAGCATGTGCTCAATCAGGTGAGGATGGACTAGTCAGTGCAGTGGCTCCACTGGCACAAAGCGAGTGGGAAAGGGCAGAGAAGAGGGTTCCTAGTAGCACGTCGACAGGTCCTGATGGCATCCCAATTATGTTGATAAAGACATTGGGCCCAAAATCTAAGAAAGCATTAAGAGAGGCAGTGAGCAAAATGATAATGGACGGTAAAGCCCCCGACGGGTGGAGACTGAGCAGGATGAGCATGATATATAAGGGAAAGGGGGACAAAGCCGACATAAACAACTACCGTCCCATAACAGTGACGTCAGTGGTTTACAGGGTGGTGATGCAGATTATAAAGGACAGACTGCAGGCATGGGTGGAGAGCGAGGAGGTGCTGGGGGAACTACAAAATGGGTTCCGAAAACAAAGAAGGTTAGAAGATAATCTGTTCTCATTGACACAGTGTATTGAAATAGCAGAAAAGGAACACAGGCCCCTATGGCTTGCCTTTCTGGATATCAAGGGAGCCTATGACAGTGTAATCCAAAAGGATTTGTGGGACATACTGGGCACTCTGGAGGTGGAAGATGGAGTAAGAAATCTTTTAAAAGATATCTATAAAAGTAACAAGGTGCTTATAAAATGGGAAAACAAGGTATCTGGGCCTATAGAGATACAGCAGGGGCTTGGGCAGGGCTGCCCTCTGTCACCTCTGTTGTTCATGCTGTATTTACAAGGATTAGAGAAAAAATTAGAGAGGAGCGGACTTGGCTTCAACCTTTCCTATTCCAAGCAGGGAGAATGGATTAAACAGTCATTACCAGGACTGATGTATGCAGATGACATTGTACTTATGGCTGACAGCAAGGAAGACTTGCAGAGATTAATGGACATCTGTGGTAAAGAGGGAGATAGCTTAGGTTTGAAGTTTAGTAAAGAAAAATCAGCAGTCATGACTTTTAATGATAATCAGGGCAGCGAGCATAGGATACAGGAGGTTACGCTGGAGGTGGTGGATAAGTACAAATATCTTGGAGTGTGGATAAACAATGGGGCTGAGTACCTAACGGAACATGAAAAATATGTGACGGCTAAAGGTAACAGAAATGCAGCTGTGATAAAAAATAGGGCACTGTGGAATTACAATAGGTACGAAGTGGTGAGAGGGATTTGGAAAGGGGTGATGGTCCCTAGTTTGACTTTCGGCAATGCGGTCCTGTGCATGAGATCAGAGGTTCGATCAAGGTTGGAAGTTAAGCAGCGAGGGGTAGGTAGACTGGCTCTGGGAGCACACGGAAATACACCAAATCAGGGGGTACAGGGTGACATGGGATGGACGTCATTCGAGGGCAGGGAAGCCAGCAGCAAGATAGAATTTGAGGAGCGATTGAGAGAGATGGCAGAAAAGCGGTGGGCAAGGAGAGTTTTCAGTTATTTGTACATGAGGAATGTTGATACAAAATGGAGGAAGCTGACCAGAAAACTGTCAATCAAATATTTGGACTGCAGGAGGGGTGCAAACCAGGAAACAGCGGTTAAGAAAAAGGTTAAGGAAACAGAGAGGGGTCTGTGGAAAACAGGGATGGAGACGAAATCAGCACTGGGCACATACCGAACTTTCAAGCAAGAAATTGCCAAAGAAAATATCTACGATAATTCTAGGGGAAGCTCTTTGTTGTTTGAAGCCAGGACGGGAGTATTGCGGACTAAGATGTACCGAGTCAAGTACCAAGGTATAGACACGTTGTGCTGTGCGTGTGGAGAAGAAGAGGAAACGGCTGAACACCTCATACTTTTCTGTAAGGGGCTTAACCCTACAGTGCAAGGCAACGGGGCTGATTTTTTCAAAGGATTGGGGTTTAGGGACAGTGAAGGCAAAATCGACTTTAAGCGGGTAGAAATAACCAAACAGAGGTTATCTGATTGGTGGATAAAATTAAGGCAGGGGTGAAATTTCACCCACCACAAAGTACAAATTATCTTAATAGTCATGGCTAGGTGGCGTATGTCACCGCCCGATTTAAAGGGTTCAGCCTCATCCATCCATCCATCCATGAAGTGGTACGAAGTGGTGAGAGGGATTTGGAAAGGGGTGATGGTCCCTAGTTTGACTTTCGGCAATGCGGTCCTGTGCATTAGAGTGTACTAGAATATGGTCGAGTGGGACGAGCGGCTGGGGCGGCGCATGCTTTGCAGTGAGGCGCCCGACGTGGAAAAATACTGTGGCGGCGCTGCGATCGAACTGGATTGGGCCGCATCAAGGTCGCGCCGTTGGAAACTCCTGGCGATACTGCTCGGCAGGGTCAATCGCACTACTTCGCGCGCTGGTATTTGCGTTCAGACCTCTCAAATGGTGTTCATAATCGAATATGACATGTATATATGTCTTAAGAACAAATGCCTTTCTTTCTCTTCATTTTATTTTTTAATGCCGCTCGGTGATTGCCCGTGCATTGCGGCCGCAGTGTCGACTTTCATTCTACTACGTTATTGTACAGTTCCCTTTGGAGAACAAATATTTTTCTCGTTCTTCAAGCAGCATGTATCTCTCGTGTGTATTGTTCCGCATATAGTTTTCCATCAGTAGGTCTTGCGGAACGCAAACGGAGAAACATATGTAACCTTCCTGCTTGCCGCTTCAAACAAGTAAAGCATATCTGCCCCATCCGGCACCTTGTACTCAGATTTCGTTCTTTTGGGGTTTTTTACGTGCCAAAACCAGTTCTGATTATAAGGCACGCCGTAGTGGAGGGCTCCGGATTAATTTTGACCACCTGGGGTTCATTAACGTCCACTACAACGCAAGCACACGGGCTTCTTGCATTTCGCTTCCATCGAAATGCGGCCGCCGCGGCCGGGATTCGATTCCGCGAACTCGTCCTCAGCAGCGCAACGCCTTAGCTAACTGAGCCCCCGCGGCGGGTACTCAGATTTACGAGAAGCATCGTTATTGAAAAAAAAAAAAAAAACTGCAGCGCAACATTCTATTCAAGTTTCCGCCTTACTCGCGTAACAGAATGCGGAGTAACGGGCACGGGGTCATTTATCGCGGTCGGTGTCATTCTGGTGTCATTCTGGAAATTCATTTCAAGTGGATGCGTTTTGCAACCTCACCGGCTACAATTCGTAAATTGCAATATGTGTCGTAAAGTAATTAACTAACAAGTTCATTAATCAATTAATAAGTTGAATAGGTGTTTCGATTCTCGTGCTACTAATGTCCGCCTCTTCGAATAACCCAGCTCATCAATGAGAATTGTGCTAACTGCCACAGGAGATTTTTAAAAATCCCCTAAACCTTAATTTCGAACACCCGGTATAGTGGATATACGGCGTTGCGTTGCTAAACTGGAGCTCGCGGGTTCAATCCGTCGCGGAATTCGATGGGAACAAATGGAAAACACTCGTGTACTTCTATTTAGGTGCACGTTAAAAAGCTCCAGGTGGGGAAATCTAAACCGGGTGCCTCATACTCATATCGTGGTTTTGCCACGTAAAACCCACAAATTTGTTTGAACTAAAAAAAAAAAAAAAGACAGGTGGCTGCGTTCTTCGTCTTTTTGCTAGGACTGTAAACAAAATAAATTATTCTCGAGTCTGATTTCCGAGAAAAACATGTTACGCTTATCCTATATTTCATGCATAAATGTAATGCCATTCCCAAATGTCTGTCCGCTCAACTATATAAGCAGCTTGTATATTATAAACGGCTGCTTTCAGTTATTCGACGCACTATCATAACGACAATAATTAAGCAATTAGAGAAACGGCATACCTCACATACACGTACAGATATGTGTAGATCTGCTGCGTTCGTTCAAGAAGATAAGTGTGGTACCACATGGGGCACCCAGTTTTAATGGGTTGCAAAGATAGTGAGACTGTCAAAAAAAAAAAGTTTTCCTTGCCTGAATCAAGTTAGCAGATTTATAGGCTGCCCCAAAACGGGGCATTTATATTGTATGACAGCTTATTACACTTATTAGCAGGGCTTATTAGCAGCTTATTAGCCGGACTTATTAACACCCCTGCGTTAATTTTCTTAGGAACTGCGCCTCTGCGCAACAGCCACAACTCTCCGGCAGCACAATCATTCGGAATAACAGTCCGCACTTGCATCGGTCTCTCACCTTTGAGACTGCAATAGTGCGGTTATGCGTTACATTCGTACGGAAACGACTGTTCGGCGTCGTACAGCATATCAATAACACTTTCACACACACACACACACACACACACACACACACACACACACACACACACACACACACACACACACACACACATTATATATATATATATATATATATATATATATATATATATATATATATATATATATATATATAGTTTTAACTGCCTGCTATGAATGTTATTTTTGCGAATGAGAGTTTTGTGTGCAGTATTCACTAACACGTGTGTTTCGTATGCAAACGTGCTTCGCGCCACGCAGGTAATACACCCGGTTTATTTCACTTTAATATTGTTTTCTTCGATCATTGTTCCTGATCAATATCCACCGACAAGAAGCGCGCGTAAAATGACACGCTATCAATAATAAAATTTTCGTACGTATAGCTTCATGTTGCAGAGATGCCAGTTGCTTTTAGAAGACAGTGTTAAAAACAATGGTTCACTTGACTGAAACTACCTTTGGTACCCGCCGTCAAGAGTCATGAGCGCACCAAAGCAACTAAAAAATAAAAACAAATGTACTACACAGACGTTCTGCGAGAAAAACTGGGCGCCGCCAGCGTCCGCGTAGCGAACGCGCGCTCGCTAACAGACGACGCGCTTGACAACGACAACAAAACTGAAGACGACGCGTTGTATAATCCATGCCTCAAATATATATGTTTGGCAAGATGGTGTAAACATAAATTTGCAGTTGAAATAAAGCACTATTTTAAGAGCGTACTATGCGCAATCGGCCTCGGCGCCCGCAGCGAAAGTGCGTTGAATATGCCGCGGAGCGCGTCTCCGCCCCAATCCAGTTCGCTCGCAGCGCCCTCGCAAAATTTTTCCACACGCGGCGCCTCAGCGGGAGAGCGCCGTTCGGCCCACTCGACCATTATCTAGTACGCTCTACTGTGCATGAGATCAGAGGTTCGAGCAAGGTTGGAAGTTAAGCAGCGAGGGGTAAGCAGACTGGCTCTGGGAGCACACGGAAATACACCAAATCAGGGGGTACAGGGTGACATGGGATGGACGTCATTTGAGGGCAGGGAAGCCAGCAGCAAGATAGAATTTGAGGAGCGATTGAGAGAAATGGCAGAAAAGCGGTGGGCAAGGACAGTTTTCAGTTATTTGTACATAAGGAATGTTGATACAAAATGGAGGAAGCTGACCAGAAAACTGTCAATCAAATATTTGGACTGCAGGAGGGGTGCAAACCAGGAAACAGCGGTTAAGAAAAAGGTTAAGGAAACAGAGAGGGGTCTGTGGAAAACAGGCATGCAGAGGAAATCAGCACTGGGAACATACCGAACTTTCAAGCAAGAAATTGCCAAAGAAAATATCTACGATAACTCTAGGGGAAGCTCTTTGTTGTTTGAAGCCAGGACGGGAGTATTGCGGAATAAGATGTACCGAGTCAAGTACCAAGGTACAGACACGTTGTGCTGTGCGTGTGGAGAAGAAGAGGAAACGGCTGAACACCTCATACTTTTCTGTAATGGGCTTAACCCTACAGTGCAAAGCAACGGGAGTGATATTTTCAAAGCATTGGGGTTTAGGGACAGTGAAGGCAATATAGACTAAGCGGGTAGAAATAACCAAACAGAGGTTATCTGATTGGTGAATAAAATCAAGGCAGGGGTGAAATTTCACCCACCACAAAGTACAAAATATGTTAATAGTCATGGCTAGGTGGCGTATGCCACCGCCCGGTTTAAAGGGTTCAGCTAGCCTCATCCATCCATCGATCCATCCATCCATGAAAGAGACGCCGAAGCGTGTCGTCAGGCTGCTACCTCTAGTTTATGAATTGCTCAATAGATGGCGTTGTGTGTAAATGTCCTTGGACATAATATCACTAATAATAAGAAACGGCGCTCGCTCTTGGCGCGCTTTCTCTTTCGCTCGGAGTCGCCGGATGGAAGACAAGGCGGCGGAGCGACGAGCGCGCAGACAGAATCCGGCCGTGCGAGAACGAGAGGCCGAAGCGTGTCGTCAGGCTGCTCGGCGACGCCGGGAAAACCCCGCAGTGATAGAACGGGAGGCCGAAGCGGCATACACTTCGCCCGACTGATTTGCTGTGATTCTGGTGTGGGTCATCATCATTACCGTCTACCTTGCGCCCAATCTCTCCACTGGGGACGTCAAGGCGTTCATCGACGAGGCAATGCTCAAGTACGACAGGAACAGACCGTTTCTACTCGTCGGCGATTTCAACGTCGACGTTGCAGACAGAAGTAAGGACTGGTTGATGCAACACATGGCAATCAGATATGGACTCAGATGCACATCGTTAGACCACCCGAAACCAACCACCATCAGGGGAACTTGCATCGATGTAGTGTTTGCCAACTTTACGTTAACACCCATACAAGAACCACTTTCCCTGCATTTCACCGATCACAAAGCGGTGATAGTGAAGGGACCACGTAAACCAACAGTACAATAAAAGTTTGATGTTTAATATATACACGGTGTTTCACACTCTTTATGTGATGCACTGGGCGAATTTCACGGAAGAGTTTCACGGTTTACCGATGATTCCCTCCGGAGCTTCGCCCCACTCATCATCATACACCCCATGGATATGCTGTGATTTTTTGTCTGCGCTGGGCCCCGTCGTGGTACAGGCGGATGCTTCTAGTGAAGCACACCATTGCCGATGACCCACTGCAATTTGGGTTCTTTGTCTCGTCCGTCAGCTCTGGGCCGTTGAACAGACGAAGATGCGACACATAATCTTTATGCGACTGGTTTCGCCGATAGCTGTATGGCGTCGATAAAACGATGGAGCGTGGATGGAAGATGAAGTTCGTAATAGCGACATGACGCTAGTTTCACCTATTTTATTACAAAACATGTAATCAGCAAGGTTGCACGTTGGGCTGTGTGCTTTGTCGTGCTTGGTCCAGTGTCGGGTGCGCTACACCTAAGTATATACCATCACACATCCACGACAAAAATTATTGCTAATCGCTTTAACGCAAAGTTCCCCTAGCGGTCAGTCGCGCGGCAATATTGCGCGCATTCGCGGGCTTCTTTTTTATGCAGCACGTATTGAGCAATAGAAATCTGTATCGGGAGTTTTTCCAGGTTGCTCTGCAATTTTCTCGTTCATACTTTCCATCTAATTATAATATTTGCGAAGTCGATTAATTAATTAATTAAGACTAATTCTACAATTATGCGGAATGAAACAAAAAATCTGAGTGTCTATAAGTGACGGCAAACAACCTTACCTTGGTTCTGTCCAGCTACTTGGCGTTTGCATATTTTTAATTATTGGTGCATGATAGTTGGGACACCCTGTACATCTATTATAGTACGATCTTCGCACTCTGCGTACTTTAGTATGTACTTCTCAAGTATGCACTTTAGTGGACACGTATACTAATTTGTCATTAGTATATATACTCATCCTCATCATCGTCTATGTTCCCTAGATGGTGCGATAAGCTTCGACTAGCTGTGCCTGCGATCAGACACCAATTCTATAGCCTTGAAATTAAGCAGATGACTGCCATCATAATAACCTTAGGAGCGCATGGCAGCATAACAAATAGAGCAATATGAAGAGGCGACCAGAGGCCAACATTTCAAGCGAGAAATGCAGAAAGCGAGTTCAGTTCTAAGAATGTTTGAGGCAAATAAAGAACAAATGGGTTTTCAGGTACCTGCGTCACTGCAGCCTAGTTATAGTGGATGGATAAAAAAAGGTGGCCTACAAGCAAATACAGATGCCAAAGTGCAGGGAAATACACAAGCGCCATGCACCATACAATGAAGCACAAAGTAAAATATTCAAAGCAGGCTTAACAATTAAAATGCGACATAAGCCGACCTTAGAAACCGCACACAACGGCTAATAAACATACTAAAAAATCTTTTTTAGCAATTGCAAGAAAGACTCTCTGCTTTTCTTGCGTTAGGGTGCATTGAGAGAAAAAAATGTTTTCCGCAGAAGTTTAAACGATGTAGACGCGGTGTCCGCAGCGTGCATGCCAGGAAAGCTATTGAACATGATGCGTAGAGCCTGGGACTAGGTAGACGAGGCTGCAAGCAGAGGGATTTAATAGCCGCCAAGGAAAGGTTCAACAAAGACGCGGCTGGAGCAAGAAAAGTAATACAGAAGACGAGAAGACCTCGTGCGATAACTGTCGCCGTCACGATACAAAGGGGTGTTTTCTCTGGAACAAATGCCCTATATAAGGTACTTAGCAGAGTACGCTTTCTTGAGCTAAACGCTGTTCACGCACACATCTCAAGCGCATTGCGACTGCGTGCAGTGTTTGGCGACATCAAAGCTCACCAGCGGCAACGCAGTCGCACCCTGGAGGCCAGCGCGATCCTACCAGCGCGTAGGTTGTGCAAGTTGGCCGCCTGTCGCAGGGGCTCGGTGCTCCTCGAGGAACGCTCCGCCGCTCGGCCCAGCTGACGCGACACGCGGAGGCCCGCCTGCGAATAATACACGCACACCAATGGAGCGCAAACAACCTGTTTATTAAGCCTTAAATGCCTCATCGTTCAGTCGACCTTCAAAGTCCTTGAGCGAAAACGCGTCGACGACGCGAAAGGTACGAAAACTATCAATGGCTCATATGTGTGCGGGGGTATGAGAGAAAGAGAGAGATGGTGAGGAAGGAAGGGAGGTTAAACAGGTGTTAGAATCCGGTTTGCTACCCACTGGGGTAGGGAAATAGTGGTTAGAAAAAGGACAGAGAGAGAATGAGAAAATAAAAAGTCACAGGCCTGCGCGGCACAGGCCTGGGGTCTTCGCGGCAATGTCTCTTCGCCTCATTTTGACGACAGCGATCTCAACTGTCTGCCCGGCGTCGACGGCGAGCTGCGGTTTGTAATGCTCTCTGCACAGCAGTCTGCTGAGACCGATGATGCTTTGTTGTAGCCGCGCACGTAGCTCTACGATTCGCTTCTTCAGCAGCGGTTCGTACCTTGCGAGGAGACGCCATAACATGTACCGAAGAGGTACCGAGAATACGTGGCACACATCTCACATCGGGATCACGTTTATTGCGCGCCTCGTCTGAATCGCATCCTCGTCGTCTGCGCCTGTGCACGCGGCTTTTGCAGGTGCGTTAACTAGATGGCGCCGCCATACTGGCGGAGGCTCGGGTAGTCTACGCCTGAGCCCCTGCCTAGGGGTGCGTTTAGAGGGCCTTTTATTTCGATAGCAATTATATGGACACTTCAACCGGATTTCTGCCGTCGGCGTCGCCGTCGCCATGAGGTTCCGTATAAAGTCCAAGGGCGATAAAATCGTCGCCGCGCGCCGCATGCGCGAGTGAAAGCGCGCGGGGGACGCGCGCTATCACAGGAGAGCGAACGCACGGCGGAAAGCAAACGCGACCTTCGTCGCGCGAAAGGCCATGGGGGTATGGAAGGGAGGGAGGGAGGCGGGGCGACGCTGTGCTGCGGCACCAAATGCTTATCTTGCAACCGGGCGCAAGGGGAACTGGCCACACAATCTGCCACGCGAAAGCAAGAAAGCGGGAAGGCAGCGCGGGAGGGAGGGGGGGGTAGCTTTTACTCTGCCAACAACTGCATTTGTACTTTGCCCGGCTGTGACGGTCGCCCGCACCGTCTTTTACAAGCGATCTCAACACGGCTCTGACCTTTGTATGCGCTGTGCATTCGCCGCTGTTTCCGTTGAAGCGATAGACCGCACGAACCTTCGCTCGCTGCTGCGGCTGCGCTTGCTGCCAGCGTTTTGACAGTCGTCTGCGGTCAATGAGTGTGATCTATTCATGTTTGCTTGTGCGAGCTGACACCACGCTTGTTAATTCAGTTAGTAAGCGAATGTGTCCAAGTTTAGGCAGCTGATAAATCTACTATCCATACTCCGAATAGCTCTACTAATTTGCTATCGCAATTGATGCTTCGCCTTTCGGGCGAAACTGCGACTTTTTTTTTTTTGACGCTGATACCAAGCGCTTGCGTGGCTCAGTGGTAAAGTATCCGACTCCCACGCAGCGGGCATGGGCTCGATCCCGGCGGAGACCGGGTACTTTTTGTCGCATTTCGGGCGATAGCGGTTACGCGGCGGCACCGGCGGCGCACAACAATGCGAACCGAAACGGCTATTAGAATGAGCCCATAACAACTTACGCTGTAAAAGAAACGCACACGCCGGAACAGCGTCCTAATAACAGTCGTTCAGAGAGGCCGGTGGCTCACAAGAAGCGCAGAAGCGCCTGCACGCCTTTTAGATGCAAAACAGCTTATGGCGGGGGATTTGCCCGTCCCTCCTTCCGTCCCGCGGCGTCCCACACCCCCACAGCGCATGCGCGTCCCCTTCCCCTCTCTCTCCTCTCCTACGCTTCCCCCTTTCTCTCTCTAGGAATCCGGAGCGGCGCGCACGACAGGTGGTGCGACAGCTGCATACTCCGCTGGGGGCGCCACGGTAGTTCCGCGGTATGAAAATGACGGAGCGCGCGCGCCTCATTCTCTCTCCTGTGCAGCGCTGCGATGACCGCTCGGGCTGCTGCCGCGAAACCATCTCCCGCTCAAGCTAACCATCCCCCCGCTGCTTCGCATCCACACGTCGTTCCCTTCAGCGGGAGATGGAGTAATTTTTTTTCTGTGACGTTAAGTCTAGTCTGTGGTGGAGAATTCTTTCTTCCGACAGAGGCCGATCGTCCAATTGGCTGAACACGTTGTTAAGAGATTGTCTCTGCGCACTGTACCGCGGGCAATCGCACAAAATATGTTGAATCGATTCTTCATTGTCGCAGTGGTCACAGGCTGCGCTGTCGGCCGTTTATTCCTATGCAGGAACGCATAGGCTTTGGTAAACGCAACGCCCAACCATAATCGGCACAAAAGGGTCGCGTCTCCTCGGCGAAGCCTTGATATGGTACTCGAAGGCTTAGGGTTGAGTCCAGAGAGTATAAGCGAGCATGCCTGAAGGGCAACTCATTCCATTGTGACCTTTTGCGTTGGCGAGCAAGCACACGGAGCTTCCGTGCAGCGTCAGTCCTATACCCACTGAACACAAGACGTTTTGTAGCCGTCTTGGACCAGCCAAAATGAACTAGAACGTCTACAACTATTCAAGACGGTTACAACACGTCTTTATATGTACGTCTTGAAGTCGTCTTGTGAAGGACGCCTTGAATGCGTCTTGATAAGCTGTTTTAAGCTATCATCTTGCTAAGAATGCTAGAAAACGTTTTGTAAAAACGTCTCGAAGATATCTGTGCGGATCCTTATCCAGATATATGTATAAAATATGCATTTCAGTTCTTTTCGCTACTTTATACGGTTGTTCGATATCTAGCACCCATACTGGCCACACAGTCTGTACTTAAAAACATGTACATGCACTGCCTTTCCTTTGGTCTGTCATTTTACCATCCTGTAAGGTGTACATTTCCATTAGCTGCACATGTATCGTTGCGCTGTACGTCCAGTCGTAGCGTCTATGCGTATTTCACGAAGAAAAAACATGAAGCAAACGTTAAAAAAAATGTGCTAGATTGAAGGCAGCATACATGCAAGACCCAAGGCCTTTAACCACGTTAATTGAGAAAACAGAAAAAGTGAAAAATAAATCCAAGGGTTGTACGTGCCTAAACTATGAAGCAGGCCGTAGGTGGAGACTCCGGATTCATTCGGACCACCTGGGATCTTTAAGATACACATCAATCTAAGTACACGATCGTTGTTGCGTTTCGATCCTATCGTACCCGCGATCTCGAGCTCAGCAGCGCGATGCTATAGCCACTTAGCTACCGTGGCGGGTAACAGAAAAACGTGTGCCTACGCTGAGCAGCTGCGCAAATTTAGTGTGAGCGTTAGTTTCAGATAGATGAATAGGTGAGTCCGATGATATATTTTTGTGGCAGAAGATCACTCGGGTTTTTATCTGAGCGGTTTTCTGCCGGCTTTCACAATCGGCGTTTTTCGCACGATGCTAGTTCAACCTCCACGCCAGCGCGTTATTTGACAGTTTTTTGCTCCCACCGAAATCTGCACATTGAGCTGCATCACAATTCCGCTGTCAGCTGTTCAATCAAAAAACTATAGTATCGCAAGTTCATCAATTATAACGCTTTTCACCGTCATGTATTCCTAAGTTGTGAGACTTAATCGCTCATTTCATCGCTCTTTCAAATTAAATACTTATGTACGCTCAAAAGCTATAGCTAAAATTGGCGCTATAAATAATGATGTGCACTTTGGGGGGAGAGCAGCATATCAGGCATTTCATCTAGACGTGTTCGTTTTGCCTAGGTATTTGCAACCACAGCACGGCGATTTTAGAAGTGCACCACATAATATAGTAAGCGTTTCTAGAAATTTTTATACAGCAACGTTTATTTGCGAAGTATTTGAAATGTTTTGAAGACCTTGCTTTGTATATTTATTGGACTATTTTTCACAATAGAAGCGCGAACTTAACAAACTCGTAACACTGCACCAAGACCGATATTGCAGTTACCAGGACTGAGCACGGTTGGTCAGCAGCTCAGTACAGCCATATACAGCCGATGCATGGCGGGGGGGGGGGGGGGATATTATGCAAGCGTCTACCTAGATTGGAGCGTTTAAAGCGGGCAAATTTGCTTCAGCAGTAAGTTTGCAGCCCACATGCACTTATCCGAACGTTTACAAGGGCTTTGCAAGAAAACTCACCTTCGATAATTAGCGGTATCTTTCAGAGCCACGTATACTGCATCTATTTTGTCTGCTTTGGACGTGTAATTAGATGCACATTACAATATTGCGATATCGTTTACTATTGCTATGTCGCAGAGTTGTAAACTTGATACTTTCCAATTATCGACTCTTTCGAAAGACAGCGCCGACATTACATCAACATCTGCTTCCAGCCAATACTTGATTTACGTTTTATTTCCAGCCAATACTTCCAGCTTCCAGCCAATACTTGATTTTACGTTTTATTTTAAATGCAAAAAACGTCATCGAAATCGGTGTAGCGATTGCCGAGAATGTCGATTTCACCATTCCTAAGTATCCGGAGCTTGCTGCAAGCATTGCGCATTTCAGTGCGGGCGATCTACTCGAGCGCGTTTCCGGAGTTTCTCGGTGCTAACTGAAGGATGGAAGGAGGATGAGATTGGAATTTTCTACCTCCCCCCATGCCCGGCGGCCCTGGCTGCATAGCACCTCTTCCTCTTCACAACTCTCTCTCTCGACGCCTCCAACAATCACGTGACGAAAGCCATGAGAGAGGGTGTTGCGTTGGTCGCGTGAGCTCAACCTCCCTTTGCCGTTCTCTCTCCCGGCCTACCCTTCCAATATTTCCCCCTTTCACATCTTTCACGGCGGTAAGCGGCGCCGGTTGCTCGGGCAAGTCGGTTCGCGCCTTGGTTTTCAACTTTGAAAACTGGCAGAGCGTGCTCTCTATTTTGTGTCTTCGATGCGTTAACCAAGGACCCTTGCTGACCCTCGGAGTACGCGGCGTCGCTTCTTTGACTCGGAAAGCGGATCCTGCCTCGTCGATACGGACAAAAAAAAAAAGTGAGTACCGCACGAAAGTGCCTTATTTCTGAGAATTGTTACCCCCAAATGTCCTTTGTATGGGCATGTCACGTTTGCGCGACGCGCTCGAAAAGTATACTGTGAGTTTGCCGCTGTCTTAAATTAAACGTTGATACATGTTTGTCACAGATAAAATAATGCTTGCTTTTTCCACATTGTGAATAACTATTTCATGACGCGTTTTCGTGTTTTTCTCGATCATCCTGACAACGTGCGAGATATAGAGCTGCATTGACAAATTTAATTCCTAATTATATTGCAGTCATCCATGGTCCGTGTAATGCGTTCGGGACAGTTAGTGTCCCTGTGAGGGCTAAATGCTAAAACGCCCGTGTACTCAGGTGCGCGCTAAGGAATCCCAGGTGGTCCAAATTATTCCGGAATCCCTCACTTTGGCGTGCCTCATAATGCAGATCGTGGTTTTGGCGCGTAAAACCCCATAATTCTTGAACGTTAAGGAGAGTCAATTACTCATGACAGGCTTATCACAGCTGCTGCTGTAGGCATGCCGAAACTTTAGGGCTTCAACTAGTGTCGCTCGTTTGGCGATACAGAACTACGCTGCTTGCTCTTCCAGTGGTCCACCATTCCCGCGTTGAAGGCGATCACGAACGCGATCAGGCAAACTTGCGTAGCCGACATAATTTGTTTGGCATGTTTATTGTTATTCAATTCCTGGTTGGTGCGGTAGCGCCGTTAAAAAATATTCCCGCCTCGAATCTTGATCCCCATTGTGCTCGCGTAAAATCGCGCGCTTGCTGTTGCGTGTTACTGCGCTTTCTTGCAACGTGTTACGTTTCAACTCGTATTGTACAGGTTGCGTGTGACCCACCTGTTTTATTCTTTTCATTTACGTTTAGTGACGGTGATGTAACTGTGTACTGCACATTCGGTCGAGCTACAGTCACTCACGCTTCGAATCTATTGATTGCTGGTTGGCACTTCTAAAATATTGCGATCTTTGTGGGGGCCTGCTCATGGATGCAGACTCGGGAACACGCTGCTTTGCGCATAATTTTCTTTCGCGCTATCAATTTAACCCAGATATTGTGCACGGCTTAAATCGCATCGCATTCGTACCGCAAGTCATAACCTGAATATGCTAAATCTCACAGGCTGAAAACTAAACGTTAGGTGAACTCGTAATTAAAATGAATGAAAATCTGGGGCTTTACATGCCGGAAGCGCGATATGATTATGAAGTACGCCTTAGTAGGGGACTTCGGATGAGTTTTTACCACCTGCGGCTCTCTAGTGTGCACCCAATGCACAGCACACGGGCATTTTTGCATTTCGCCCCCATTCTAATGCGGCCGCCGCAAACGGGATTTGCGCACCTATACAGCACGCCCTATGTCTTGTTTCCTTGTTTGTTTCTCTGGTTAAAGAAATATCGCCAGGCCATCTACGCGTTTCCACGCTGTTGTGTTCTTTCGGGGGTTTTACGAGCTAAAACCACTTCTGATTATGAGGCACGCCGTAGTGGAGGGCTCCGGATTAATTTTGACCACCTGTGGTTCTCCAACGTGCAATACAACGCAAGCACACGGGCGTTTTTGCATTTCGCCTCCATCGAAATGATCTCGTGCTCGCTCGGCAGCGCAACGCCTTAGCCGACTGAGCCTACCGCGGCGGGTCACGCTGTTGTGAATTGTTGCTTTGTTTCTTGTTTACCCGTTATTTTATCAGAGCTTTATGGGATCGCTGGTAGCGATTTCCTCCAACGCACTTCTCTGGAAGGGAAGGGAAATTGAAATTTTAGGGTTGTTACGAACGTTTAGCATAGCGCTATATATCGCTTTATACCGTTGCCGCGACGGTCTGAGGCACAAGTCTGGTTGGCGCATGCTCGCTAAGCTGCGCCAGTTGTACGCGTGGCGTGCTTTAGGCAATGCAAGCAAACCAACCGGTAGCTGGCGGAACGGTAGCGGCAATGGTAGAGCGACATATGGTAAATGCTTGTTCATTTAATGTTCCAGTGGGAACCCGTGAGGTACCTGGATAATTAAATAAACTGAGGTATGTGTAGCTACTCGCGCGTAGCGTCAAGCGTTGAGAAAAATCAGACACTTGCAGCGTTCTATCAGCAAGCTGAAGCGCTGGTAAACAGAACGATGCATGATAGAGTGGTTTCCTGTGATCCACATAACGATGGGCCTTTGTTATCGCAAGACTAATTATTTGCAACGCTGAAAAGGTCATTTCATATTCGTCTTGTGCCATAGACATGCGGAAATATAGTTTACAAGTCAGGCCGCATTATTGTTCCAGAGCGGATTATGTTTAAAAAGTTGTAAATATAATTTGTCTTCGAGCTTGATACAGGGTATGTCCGAAAAGTAATGTCAGTGAGTCGAATAAAAACGTTATTGATCAGATCAGTACAACACATTAAAAGGTTTCAAGATAGGCTCCTCTTCGTACATACACGATACCTCCTCCACCCTCCTTAACAGCCAGGACTACGAAAAATTAAAAAAGGACCCCACCACAAGGACCCAATCAGTACTGAATAAGACGCTGGTCGAAATTTTCCGAAACCACCCAAGCTCTTGAAATCTTTATCTAAAATTAATGTGCAGGAACGGGTCCGCACCAGCCTTTTACGGCTTGCCTAAACTCCATAAACCCGGAATCCCCTTACGGCCAATCGTAGACTTTTCATGCTCCCCACTTCGATCACTATCCACATACTTGCACCAGATTATATCACCACTCACTGGAAGGACAGCATCCCACGTGCGCAACCCCGAAAACTTCATCAAGCTCATACAAAATGTACGTCTCGAAGATGATGAATGCCTGGTCTCTTTTGATGTGATCTCTTTGTTCACCAGAGTACCCATTCAGTTAGCTATATCCGCAACAAGGGATGCCCTGGAACGCGACGACACACTCGACGAGAGAACCCCCTTGAGTGTAGACGAGATCTGCCGCTTTCTCGAGCTATGCCTATCAAATACCTACTTCACCTTCCGAGGCAGCTACTACAAGCAGGTAAAAGGAACTCCCATGGGGGGCCTCAATTTCCGTCACCATGGCTAACTTAACTATGGAAAATATCGAAGACAGAGCTCTGAGTATTTTTTCCCCGAAGCCAAAAGTTTTCCTCAGGTACATGGATGATTGCTTCTGTATCGTGAAGGAGTCGCAAGTCGAAAACCTGCAGAGCCATTTAAATTCCATAGACCCGGATATACAGTTCACGTCGGAGCGCGAACAAAACGGATCGCTACCATTCCTAGATGTACAAGTTACACGAACCAACGGCAATCTAAAATTCTCAGTCTACCGAAAACCAACCCACACAGGCCGCTACCTACACTTCTCATCCAACCATCCGGCAAACCACAAGGCATCGGTCGTAAATTCTTTATTGAAAAGAGTCGAAACTCATTGCACATTGGAATCAGATCAAAAGAAAGAAAGGAGAACGGTTCTCAACGAACTCAAAAGGAACGGCTATACAACGGAATTCATTCGAAAAACAACCCGACAACAAAAAAGAAAAAAAAAACAAACTACGAGACCTACAACCGTTGACTCCCCCTCGACCACAGAAACGGGTGTCCATCCCATACGTCAAAGGTACCAGCGAAGCTCTCAGCCGAATACTGAAAAAAGAAGGCCTCAAAGTCGCGCATAAACCGATGAACACTTTGAATATCCTCATTCCTAAACCAAAAGACCGTCCACCAAAAGAAAAAGCTCAAGGCGTCGTCTATAAAATCAGCTGTGCCGACTGTCCGGCGTCGTACATCGGGGAAACCAAAAATCTAAAAGAAAGAATCAGACAACATGAAAACGACGTCAGAACATTCAACCGAATACGCAGCGCCGTCGCCGAACATTCCGAAGACGCCGACCACAAGATTTCTTTCCAAGAAACCCAAATCCTTCAAACAGAGACAAACTGGCGAAAAAGGCTACTACTCGAGTCTTGGCACATTCAGAACACGGCGGGTAATATAAACCACGTGAAGGGCATTCTTCCTTCTTTGTATGTTCATGGCCTGGCAGACGCGACGAAGGGAAGAAAGGACCCCCCGATCTAGGTCAGCAACACCAAAACAACTCCCCCCCCCCCCCCCCCCCCCCCCCTGTCCCTCGTCAACGCATTCCCGCGACTAAAGGGCGCCCGGCACCGGTCATCCCAGCCGACCAGCGACGCCGAAGCCCCCCCCCCCCCCCCCCCTCCACCCCACCCCACCACCTATTTTGTCTGTCTAGAACAGGTGCCCGGCCAAGTGTCTCCGCACCTTACGCTCTCTCTCCCTTCCTCTCCTTTGTTTCGACGGACCTTTTAAAAGCGGCCACCGCCACCTCCGAAGAATACCCCCTGAAGAAGGAGCCGAATTGGTTCCGAAACGTCGGGCTAGTAAATTTCCTTATTTGGTTGGAGTCAATCTCTAAGTCTTTATACACGATACACGTCGCTCCCAGAAAGATTTCCAGACATCGAAGGCATCACGGTAGGCCTCCTCCGGAATGTCCTTTAGAACCTTGGTGCAAACCTCTTTGACTATGTAAACTGGCCCGAAGTGACGTCCTTTCACGCGAGTTTTCAAGCGCCACTGGAAGACTTGACGTTCTGACAAACAGTTATCACCAAATCATAGAAAATATTTCCACTTCCGACTTGCTGAGTTTCACACAAATATTGAAGCCAATCCTTTGTTCCAACTTGCGCTGCATTGCGGCTTGCACGGGAAATGAAAACGAGTTTCACGAAAAAGCCTGTCCTTGCTCTCCAGATGGTGGCAGACGATAAAGCTACCGCTCTTGCGTAAGCTAACTTCCCCCTCCCCCAATCCCAACCGGTCCTAGCGCACCTGTGACGTACAGTCGTTTCAAAATATAATCACTGACATTACTTTTCGGACAAACCGTCTGCTTCAATCCATCGGAAGCCTCCAGCGAACCCGTCGCCACTATCCTTAGCGG
Source organism: Dermacentor silvarum (assembly GCF_013339745.2). Taxonomy (NCBI): domain Eukaryota; kingdom Metazoa; phylum Arthropoda; class Arachnida; order Ixodida; family Ixodidae; genus Dermacentor; species Dermacentor silvarum. The sequence continues at coordinate 4,589,866 of NC_051161.1, forward strand.
CAGTACTCCTCACTTCTAGCGGTGCGTCTCGGACGCCCAAGTGGATGAGTGATGCAAGAAGAACCTTTGAAACATTACTGGCGCAGTCGACAGGATAGGTTCGCAGGACAGGCGACATAGAAGACAAGCAAGGCATCGCCTCGAGCAACGCAGGAAGATGCAACGGAACAAGTTCGATCTCTGATCGACACCGTCTAGACGGACTTTAAAGCAGGAAGCTGTAGCCGGCTGGATGCCGCAGACTTGAGTGCCTTCCGGGAAGACAATGAGGCGCGGCTGGTTTAAGGCAGTCCTCGACAAGTCACCACCAGCGGACCGCTGTACCACCGTTCACCACACTTGGCTGAGCTACCGACAACAGGAGACAAGCGGAGGAATGGAGTGAGTTGTTTTGGTCTCATTTTATCTCGCTCCTGCTTTCGTGTCCGAGCCAGGGGAGATGTCGTTAGGCAGGTCAGGGACGTTTCAGAAGTACGCGTGGTCTGTATGGATTAGCGACAGCTGCGTGGGGAAGGCGAGCTCTCGAAGTAGGAAATGCAGCACAATCTGAAGATGGCTCAGGAGTACCGCCAGCAGCTGAAACGTATGCTAGAGTTAGCAAAACTGAAGCAAGCGAAAGCGTGGCAGGAGGGCCATTCAATTGAGGGAGAACGCGCGGCGTTGGTTGACGCGTACGCGACAGGGCCTGTGGGCGCGGGGGTGGAGGAGTCGAAGGTTGTGCACTAGATAGGCTCGGCTCAACCGAATCAGTTGAGGGTTTTCTGGTGTCGTATTCTGGTTTTAGAACTGAGGAAAGCTCTCAGCACGAGAGTGCTTCTGTAAAAGATGAACCACAGGCAAAGCTAATAGTTGCAAGCCCTGACCCGGCGCGTGATGGTTGTTGCGGCGCTGAACTGACGACAACCATATCAACACCTGCATCACCTGTCATCATCGTGACCGACTTTAAGCATGAGTCGGGCGACTAGTATGACGATGTCAGTCTCGCACCTGGGGCAGGTGGTGTCTTTCCAAACTGCCGGCGTGGATCACGCAATACAGGAGCAGGGGGCAGACGAAGGTCACTTTTCGGGCCCACCGGGGGAGCGGCCGTACGTGATCGTACAGCAGAGTAAGGGTGCGGCGATCGCGACAAACGCGGACGCTTGTAACGCCGTGATCAGGTGATGTACGAGCCCGCCGGCGCGCCGTGGTAAAGAAGGCACCGCGAGTACCAGCCATGCGTTTCAGTGGCCGCAGCCGCGATCTCATGGCTTTCGAAAGGTGACGCAAGATTCTTGTGCTCCGGTTGCTACACTTGCATTCAGGGAGAGCTGTACATCACTTGCATATTTTGGCGGTCGAGGTACCTGCGGTGCTCTTGGATCGGGCTTAGGTACTGCAATGCACTGTGCACTGGGAGCCCGTCCGCAGTGTGCTACTGTGTGCAGTTCGAGGGCTCACATTATTTGCTAATTTGTACGTGTATGTATTTGATCCCGGGGCCCAATAAAAGGGTATAGAATTTGTTGCCTCCCGTAATATTTTACGCAAGCCGGCAACGGGACTGCAATCTCGCCGAATTTCCCCAGATGAATTTATTCGGTTTAGCCAGAATCATTATGCATAACTCGTTTTGACGGTGGCAGTACGTTGTGCCGTTATATTGATTCAATGCTAAACCGTCGACAGTCATCGTGAGATGGCTTCTAATGGTTGAGATGTTCCTTGGCCTCCGCTGTCGGAGTTGTAATCTCGAAAGAGGCGCTATAAGGAATTCCAGGCGTAGCCTATGGGCGCTCCTTGTCTATAAAACAGGGAGAGTGGCGCGCTATTAGTGCACAACTGAACAGCATACGTCACATACCTGGATGTCGTCGGAGCAGCCGCCCCAGCGCCAGGCTCCATGCGCGGCGGCGGTCGACCCGCAGGCACACTCCTTCAGCTGGCCAGTGGCGCAGGCGCGAGCCACCGTGTGTGCCACGCCGGCGCTGTGCAGGGCGTACAGAAACGCCGTCTCGGGGCTGCCTGCACGCACCGTCGGCGAAAAGATTTTGCGTGACTCCACTGAAGCCTTGTGGCTCGCCGTAATGCAAGACGGCCGCGAGAAAGCTCCTCTGCACTTTTGATTGCGTTTAACAAGATATTTTGCTACTACGAGAGTTCTCTCAAACACGGAACAAAATGCAGTCATCGTCTCCAACAGTCACCAGCTAGCGCTACGCATACTATATACATTGCGAGGCTGGATGGCTGGTTGATTAAGATGTTTGCTACAAACATAGTTAGCCTGGAAGTCTGCCTTGCGATGCACCCGGCGGCTGAAAGGCGGCAGTCTTTACACTTTTCAAGTAAACATGGAATATACGACTGTGCCTGCACAAAGGCGCCACCCGGACGTATAACTTTGGTAGCGCCCCTGTCGGCAAGGGAAGGAGATGGTCGTTAGTAAAGGCGGCTTATTTCGTCCGGTTTAAGCCGAGTGCCACATTACCCGTTTCATTTTGCAAAAAGTCCAAAATAGAAAAGGAAGCTTCGTTTTAAAACATTTGTCTGTTTCGTCCGTAGGGCAGCAAGCACTGGACTCAAAATCAATTTGAAGTCATAGCTCGCCAGAATGGGCGACGGGGGTGAGGGGTGGGGCGTCGTTCCGTGACGAGGTGCAGAACGCGTCGGTATTACAGTAGACCACCACAGTACTTTAGTAATGCAAGTCTGACTTTCGACGTTTGTCTTCATGATTCAGTTCCCAATTATCGGCATCAGCGAGCCGAACCTATCAGCTCCCTTTAGACTGTCGGGTTATGAGTGCTTCAAGTCCGCCACACACAGAGAATACAGCAAGATTATAATTTTCATATGACGTGATTTTACGTATGTCTACCATCCAGCGCCGCCTGCCCACGAAGACCAGTACGTGTTGAGCAAGCTGAGCAAGCTCACTTTCACAGTAGTTGCTTACATATCGCCCTCCACTCGGCTGAACTGCGAGCGGTTACGGCGAATCACGACAGTGAATCCCCAGCCTTGGGTCATGATTGGAGACCTTAATGCCCCCCCCCCCCCCCCCCCCCCCCCACTATCTCTGTTGAAGCTCTAAGATGAACTCGAGGGGTAGAAGATTAGTGTAATTTGCTTCCGAAGAGCTGTGTTTGTAGCTGCCTGGACGTGACCTTTGTTTAACGTTTCTTCATCAAAACAATTACACCATCTTCCCGTAGGGGAACCCTGAGTAGTATGCGAAGCAACCATGGGGTCGACTCAAGGTAGTTTTATCAGCTGTATAAACTTGGACATGCAGCAGCACCAGCAACGCGCAGAACTGTTGTCGACGCCGTCGGCGTTTTGCCCGCGTTCGTACCGAACGCGCGCGGCGTTGGTGACTGTTGTCGGTGCCTCTGGGGCGCCTCCTAAGCTGCTTCGCATTATCGCGCGCGGAGCCGCAGGTGTTGCCATTCGTTGCGCAATCCGGAGAGGAGAGGAGCGTCGGAGAGGAGAGGAGGGGGAGGAGAGGAGATGAGACAAGGAGAGGAGGGGAGGAGGATGCGCATGCGCAGTAGGGGTGTGGACGCCGCACGGCAGATGGAGGGATGGAGGGAGCCAGGGAGTGACATAGCCCCGAGCATAAGATGCTTTGCATCTAAAATATTTGGTGGCTTTCGGATATTGAAACGCGTGGAAGTGACCGCCTCCCCACTTATCTTAGGATTGAAAAGCTGACGGATTCCAAGTTACCCGACGTCCCCAATGTATCGACTGGCCATTATTCAAATCAATTGTGCAAGACGGTTGTCATGATGGCTTATCCTTTAACCTACAGGATGCCATAAAAGGTGCCCTAGAGGCTGCCACGCATTCTCTTTCGAGAACGTCTGCACGCACCGACTGCGACATTGAGTTGAAGAAGCTTCGTGTGATTTGTCGCTGCGCGGAGCGATGATATAGGCGTATAAAGTCCATGTACGTGACTTGAGGTTGGTCAGACGCACTCAAAAGAACATTCAGCGTCGCATGGGCAAACTTCATCGCAAAGATGGATGTCGTTCTTAGAGTCTTTGGATCTAAGAAGACCTTTGTCTCACATATGGTGAACTGTTTGTGGTGTTCGTGGAATCCCTCCGCATAGCCACCATTTCAAGTCTTTGATTCTTCACCAAAAACGCAGAGAGATCGACATCGCTGACGATTTCTGCAGGAGGATTTCCGGCGAAACTAGTTCCACTGGAACATCGACGCTCGACCGCTTACCGATTTCACGCGACCCGCGCATGCAGATCCGTTTCTCTTTGGGCGAACTGAAGCTGCACTTGCCTTTTGCAAGCGTTCATCATCGCCAGGACCCTGCGGTATAACCTACCGTTGCCTATGTAATCTTGGCGAAGAGGCTCTGAAAGTTCTGCTCTTGTTCAACAACTCCTGGCCGAGAGGCACGGTTCCCCAGGAATGAAAGACTAGTCACCTGATTCCGCTGCTCAAGCCTGGCAAGTTGCCTGTAGACGTTACATCATACCAACCGATTGCGCTTACCAGCGGCGTCGGAAAACTATTGGAGAGAATGGTTCTAGCACGAATAGAATGGTATATCGAATATTATGAGGTATATCCAGACGCAATGGCCGGATTCAGGAGTGGCAGTTCTTCTTCTAGTTGTCAATTTCGTGACGTACGTCGAGCACGAAAAGGCCTGCAAACGATTATCTGCTGTCCTCTTTCTCGATGTTAAAGAGCGTGTGATAACGTAACCCACGAAGCGATCTTCAGCATGTTAGATGTAGTAAGATCTATTTTTGGATAAGTAGCTACCTACAAACGAGATCCCTTTTCATACTTACCGAGGATGCCTCCCCCAGCATTACAGTAACCGCGGGGACCCTCAGGACGGAGTACTGAGCCCTTCTTTCTGGGGTTTTATGTGACAAAACCAGTTCTGATTATGAGGCACGCCGTAGTGGAGGGCTCCGGATTAATTTTGACGACCTGGGGTTCTTTAACGTGCACTACAACGCAAGCACACGGGCGTTGTTGCATTACGCCTCCATCGAAATGCGGCCGCCGCGGCCTGGATTCGATCCCGCGATCTCGTGCTCAGCAGCGCAACGCCTTAGCTGACTAAGCGCTCGCGGCGGGTCCAACACTCTTCAATCGAACACTCATTGGACTGGCCGATATCCTTCCATGCATGGTTCTGCTCTCCTTCTATGCCGACGAAATTTGTATTTGGACGTCGGGTGAGGCGCGGCTTCAGCTTCGCGCGCTGCTTCAAAAGGCAGCCACTTCAACATCATCCTACCTTCGTGAACAAGGACTTCAGATACCACGTGAAAAGTGGGCAGCGATGTCATTTACCTAGAAACGAATGTCTCCATAGTGATGTCCATCGACGGCGGTTGATCTCATACAGCACAAGTCACATATTTTGGGGGGTGGTTATTGACAGAAACCTCTCCTGGACCGCTCATGTGAATTGTGAATAAATGTCTCACGGAAATGTGTCATATGTTTAGGTTCCTAGCAGGAAAGACCTGGAGTATGCCAATACATTCTATGCTGCAGCTGTACAGGATTCTCTCAAACGCCTGCAGAACTAACCTGAATACAATCCAAAGTATCCAAGCCCTCAGGATGTGCCTTGGTCCACCGCGGAGCGCGTCAATGACCGAAGCTATTGCAATCGCTCCATTTTACACAGTCAGAACGCGCTTTAGCAGTGAAACAACGCGTGAGCACAGACGACACTACGCCCGGACCTCGCCAGTCTCCCCAGTAGAAACACCCCGCACGACTTTCAGTGCTTCGCTCACCATGCTACACTTACATCAAGATACGCACCTGCGGCAAGGCCTTCTATTCGCTCATGGTATCTGAGCCGTTCTCAATAAGTAAGCCTCACAATCTCAGGACTTGAGAAAAAGTCAAACTTACCGTCATCTGCACTTAAACAATTTAGTTTACTCCTCTTGTATGAGAAATACAGCGACTCAACAAACGCCTTCACTAAAAAAAATTAAATTATGGGGTTTTACGTGCCAAAACCAGTTCTGATTATGAGGCACGCCGTAGTGGGGGACTCCGGAAATTTGGACCACCTGGGGTTCTTTAACGTGCACCTAAATCTAAGTACACGGGTGTTTTCGCATTTCGCCCCCATCGAAATGCGGCCGCCGTGGCCGGGATTCGATCCCGCGACCTCGTGCTCAGCAGCCCAACACCATAGCCACTGAGCAACCACGGCGGGTAACAAACGCCTTCACTGATGGCTCAACTAAATCAACCAGTTCCGGTGGCACTGTAGTTATGTGAACAAGGGGAATAACCAAACGGCTCCAGACTTCCCATATCTCTACGTCTACAGCTGCAGAGCTCGCTGCTCTTCGCGGTGCGTTTCATGTGATTGATATAGAGAGTCCTGGAAGGCTTCTTCTGAGGGCCGTCTTCTGAGATTTAAGGCCGGCCTTACAATGTATGAAGTCATTCCTGCCGCATGGACTGCATGGTGCGCTGACGTGCAATACCGTAGAACTTATCTATCACTTGAGAGAACAAAGGCCATGATATTTCTTTTCAACGAATACCAGGCCATTGCGGTATCATTGGAAATGATGACGCAGCTCGGACGTCAGATCAAGAAGAGCCGCTGCGTCCCCCTTCCTCTTTGAAGTTGCGAGACAGCTTCGCCTTCTGGCACGCACACTCTCGTTAGCTGATGGAATACTGCACATAGAAGGTGCACCAGATAGCATCGACTAAGCCCTTCGCTGCAACTCATACCTCCGGCCGGGCTGAATTAAGGCGCCCGGCGTCGAGCGACGGGAGCGGTCGCATACCACGTCGGCACCGTGAAAGATCGCAATTATTCGCGGTACATTGATTCTTGCCCCTGCAAGCCTTTTACCATCGTCTCCAAGAACCTCTGCGGTACCCGTAGACACAACGTTTGTCAAAGTGGGCCAACTTTTGGCCATTTTTCGGCCATTTGAAGCTTTCGCCACGCCGCCCCGGAGCTAAGCCTAACGGCAGCAATGCCCGCGCTGGCCCCGATCGGGGATCCCCCGGCGATGACGGCTCCAAATCAAGTCACCGGATACGACTCGAAGGCCATACGGGTCGTAAGCACGGATACGGCTCAAACCGAGACACCTCTACCAACCGAGGAAGAATACCTCCAGGTCCATCCATGTCTGGCGCAGAAGGAAGAACAGGGCGGCGGCCTAGAGGAACCACCGTTATCGAGGAACGCCGGCGCGGGTGCCGTCCAGCAACAGACGGCGGCTCGCTCTGAACATGCGCAGGGCGGGAGCGCGCCAAGCAACTCCGGTGGCGGCCGCAGAACACGCCGCGCATCGAAAAAGACATCATCGTGGTGCTGACACCGCGAGAGACCCTCGACCTTAAGGCAACTTTTGGTGCTGGACAAGCCGGCGCTGCAATCCGCAGCATCATCGGGGACGACGCAAGCGGGGGACTTGCGGTATGGCCCGTCTGGGACCAAAACGTGCTAGTGTGCTGAAATGTGCGCGCTGAAATCAGTGGACGCCGCAGAAAAGCTACTCCGGGATATTATGCTGCCGGTCGGGGGCCACCAGCTGCCATTCCGGGGACACCCCAAACTCTCCGGTGAGTTCTGTCGGGGCGTCGTGACTGTCTCCCAGGACGAAACGTCCGAAAGCTTGAAGCTCCAGCAGAACAAGTGTATTCTGAGCTGCCTCCTCTGCGGAGGCGACCACCCAACCGGAGCTCCCGGCTGTGCCGGGCGGTTCCGGAAAACCATCAAGCCGGGCTCCCCACCCGGATCCAAGCCGAAGACAGCGACGGGGCCCAAACAGGCTCCTGCGCTCAAGGCCGGACCCAAGAAAGCCAGCCCAGCCGCAACCCAAGAAGGCCCAAACTGGGCCACCTACAAATGTAAAGTCCGGAACCCAGTCGAGGCCCCCGGTCTTCAAGGCTAAGGACTTCCCGCCCTTGGCACCCGTAGAACCACAGGTGAGCAGTTGGAGTGGGGCAGTCTCCGGAACCCCCCCTTCCCTCCCCTACCGAAACCGCCCTACAGCAGCAGGTATAGAGGAGCTCAGGCGCCAAAACCAAATTATAGAGCGCAAAATTAAGGAATTAGAGGCCAAGCAGGCCGTGCCATCCGAGCCAATACAGGAAGCCGAGCTATAGAGGACGGGGATGACTATCATCCGTAAAATCCTGCCTCACTAGCGTCTCGCGGCAGACCGCGGACACGGTAGTTGGATCTGTTTCCACTGCCGGTCACATCGGCCGCCTCGAGGACCTGGAGCGCACAACCGAGCAACTGGAGGAGCGAGTCGCAGCCCTCCCGAATCAAATCATGTCGGCAGTCCGCGAGTCCTTCCTACACATGTTCACGGCGGCCTTAACGCAAGCAGTTCCTGAAATTGTGGCCCACGTCTCTGACTTGGTCCTTAAGACCGTGCAGCTCTGGGTCAGCATCCAAATTGAAAATACCACTCGTTGCGACTTTCCGCAGGCTCAAACGCGAGACAGCCTCCCGCCAGGCAGCGTAGGAAAGCGGTTAAGGGCAGGCTCTCGGTGGGCCGGTGCAGCCCCTGACTGGGACTGCGCCGGCTCCCGGCCCGAGCCGGTACCCCGCCCCGTAATATAAATACAACAAGATGTCTAGCCGACTGAACAGGAACGCTAAAAATCTAGAAAAATTCGAGATCATCCAATGGAAGTGCAGAGGTTTTAGAGCTTGGAAAAAGCGGTCGCACCCCCAGCTCTACCTGCAATCCCTCGGTGAGTTGCCGGTGGTCCTTGCCCTGCAGGAGCCTGGCATGGACGCTAAATTCTCAGGCTACACCACCTTACAGGGGGGCCCCTCGATGTGCATCCTGGTGAACAAGGCTTACACCGCGGTTCAGGTCGACTTAGACTTGAGCACCGAGCAAGAATATACAATGGTCCGGGTACTGCCTCTCAGACACCGCGACCCGTCAATACATACCGTATTTACTCGCATAATGAACGCACTTTTTTCCCGAAAAATACGCGCAAAGTTGGGGGGTGCGTTTATTATGCGGGGTAAAATATTGAGCGACTTTTTTTCCGCAGCGACCTCCAAAAAAGCCGAAGTTTCGCCCGAAAGGCGAACCATCGATTGCGTTAGCAAATGCGTACGCAGCTATACGAAGTAAGGATAGTAGTTTTATCGACCGTATAAACTTGCAAAGTAATTTAACCGGCATGGTGTCCGCGCGCACAGGCAAACATGAACACATCACACTCGATGACCGCGGACACTCGCTGTCAAAACGCTGGCGTGAGGAAGCGCGGCTGCAACAGTGATCGAAGTGACCTTACCTTCCTGCCGTGTATCGCTTCAACGCAAACTGAGCGGCGAGAACGGAGTACGCACAAAGGTATAAGCCGGCGTCGTACCTAGACCCAGCCCCCGACGCAGATCGCCTTCAAGATAGAGCGCACGCGGCCGCGCAATGCGCAGTTCATGAGCGCGACGGAATACGGCGCGTTTCCTCCCCGCTTTCCTCCCTCGAATTCGGGAGATGGAGCCGCGATCGTCGGCGCCCACGGCAATAATGCGCCTGGAGTGCCCAAACGATTGCTATCGCAATAAATGTAGGATACACACGTACGGTACGATTCGGCGTTCGATACAATCATACCCGCCGGACGCCATATCGGACAACGAATCGTACCGTGTCTCTACTGCACGTGAGCCAGCAAGTTCAGGGTGCGTTTATTACGCGGGAGAAAAATAATTCACGACTAAAGTTGGGGGGGGGGGGGGGGGGGGGAGTGGCGTTCATTATGCGAGTGCGCTCATTACACGTGTAAATACGGTATCCTCAACATATAACGCCCCCCGCATAAGCCGCGCGTAACGTTTAGTGAAATCTTCCTCCGCGCGATCAAATTGACAGACAAAGCCTCTAGTGATCGTTGAAGACTTCAGGCTCCCAGCCTTCACTGGGGATATTACTTCGTGAAGGCCAGAGGGCGTAAGCTGGCGGACACGTTGCTCACAGACCCGGCTTACCCCACCCGAGTGGGGAACTCGGTAACCCGTGACACGTGTCCGGACCTTTCTCTCGTAAAAAATGCTAGGGACGTTGCCTGGGAGCACTTGGGTGATGCTCTAGGCAGCGATCACTGCCTTCTCCGGGTTACATTCCTGGAAAAGACGGCGCGTAAAAAAATGGGGTCAAGCCAAGCTGACCGATTGCCACAAATTCCGAAATCAGACTATCCCTCCCGTACACTTTTCTGGCGGCTACGCGGAATGGGCTAAACACATAGACAACATTCGGAAACAACACCTCACTACACTACAAACCACCGAAGAGATCCGCGCCGTGGACACTCACCTCCTGCACTTGTCGGACGCGCGCCGAAGCTTAACTAAACGGTGGAAAAGCAGAAAACTAATCGCAAACTACGCGCCCGCATAGCCCAACTCACAGAGCTGGCTGCAACGTATGCTGCCCAGCTCTCAGATTCAAATTGGATAGCACGCCGCAGCTGATCAGATGAGCTCGAAGGGGACATGGCGTCCCTTTCGCAGTCTCATCGACCCCTCTCAAACGAGAGGGGAGACGCAAAAGCAGCTCCGGCGGGCTCTGCAGGGGTACCAAGGCACAACGGCGTAGCTTGCGGACACCCTGTGCGATGGATGTCTCTGTTGGTACGGAGGACCCGACTGGACCCGAGAACACGTACTCTGGCAAGCCTGATCAACAACTTGATGCCCCTTTTGAGTTGCATGACCTTAAGGCGGCCTTAGCTAAAATGCGCCGGGGTACGGCTCCGGGACGGGACCGCAGAACAGTGAAACTGTTGGCGAACCTCCTGGACTCAGCCTACCTCCATCTGTTAGAATACATGAATCAAATCTGGGGCGGGCGTCCACTCCCTCCCGAATGGAAAACGTCACTCGAAAAGTTCATCACCGAAGCAGGTAAGGCCGTGAGTACGGACAACCTGAGGCCTATATCACTGACTTCGTGTGCGGAGAAGCTTACGGAGACGATGGTACGGGATCGCCCCTCTCCATAACTGGAAGGTAGAGGCTTCTTTGCAGCCACCATGCTCGGGTTTCGCCCGCACATATCTGCACAGGACGTCCTCCTCCAGCTGCACAAGGACGTAATACGTCCCACAACTACGCAACAAAATCCTACGCAACAAGGCCATCCTCGCCCTTGATCTAAAGGGGGCTTTCGACAATGTTAAACACGGTAGCAATGCTTTCTGGCCAGCTTGAGTTCCACCGATTGCGGGGCTAAGACCTACGCATATGTAAAAGATTTCCTATCTAAGCGCCAGGCCCTTCTTCGGATCGAGGAATATGGCCCTTACACGATGGAAACACGAGGTACCCCTCAGGGAGCGGTGTTATCACCGCTCCTGTTCAACATATCTATGACGCGCCTCACAGGCCAATTGGCCCGGCTGGAAGGCATTCAACACGCGTTATATGTAGGGGCCGTATTCCGAAACGTTCGCCTAGGCGAAATTTCTTTTTTCGCTTTCAGGCGTGCGCCGATTGGCTGTTTTAGCAAAATTGGATGAGCTGATTGGGTGGTTGAGCCCGACGTCATTCAATTTGCTCAACCAGCCAATCGGCGCGCATGCTGATTTCGCCTAGGCGAAATTTCGCCTAGGCGAACGTTTCAGAATACGGCCCCAGATGACATTACAATCTGGACCACTGAGAGGAGCCTTGGGGAAATGGAGGACCACCTTTAGCGGGCTATTTACATAACCGAGGCGTATGCCATCGACTGTGGGCTCCAATGTGCTCCAGCCAAATCAGAGCTTCTGCATGTCAGAGCGAGCCCAAAGGATAAGTCAACATCTCTCTGTCGGGAGGTGCTATCAGAGAGGTGGAGGAGCTACGGATTCTGGGCCTGCTCATTCACCAGAGACTCAGATCGGACTCCACTATTGCTAAACTCGAGAGTAGGCGAACAGGTAGGACCATGATCCACCGCGTTTCCAACAAGCGGGGCGGTCTGTGAGGCAGGGACGCGCTTCGGCTAGCCCATGCCTTCGTGACTAGCCGGATCCTCTACGCCGAGCCATATCTTCAAACTGCTAAGCAAGAAGACGAGCGAATAGACGCCACCATCCGCAAGCAACTAATCGAGCCCTGGATCTCGCCGGTGGCTACCTCTAACGCCAAACTCAAGGCGTTGAGGGCGCTCAACTCCTACCAGGAGTTTCGGGAGGTTCATCTCGTGAACCAATACACGCGGCTCATGCGGACAGCCCCCGGGCGCCGCCTGCTCAACCGCTTACACATCCAACACGCTTGCACTCCAAAGGAGGCGGAGCGTATTCTAGAACTGTGGCGCCATTTGCTCTGGGTCTCTCCGCTCCCCCGTAGCATGGACACCCACACGCACGAAAGCAGACGACATGCGCGGGCTCTGGCGCTTGACAAGTGCTTCAAGTGGCCAGTCGCGCGGCAATTTTGCGTGTATTCGCGGGCTTCTTTCATGTTCGGAAAAACATTTTATGTAGCACGCATTGAGCAATAGAAAGCTGTATCGGGAGTTTCTCATGTTACTCTACAATTTACTATCATCATCATCATCATCATCATCATCATCATCATCATCATCATCAGCCTATATTTTATGTCCACTGCAGAACGAAGGCCTCTCCCTGCGATCTCCAATTACCCTTGTCTTGCGCTAGCGTATTCCAACTTGCGCCTGCAAATTTCCTAACTTCATCATGCCATCTGGTTTTCTGCCGACGTCGACTGCGCTTCCCTTCTCTTGGTATCCATTCTGTGACTAATGGTCCAGCGGTTATCCATCCTACGCATTACATGGCCTGCCCAGCTCCATTTATTCCGCTTAATATCAACTAGAATATCGGCTATCCCCGTTTGTTCTCTGATCCACACCGCTCTCTTCCTGTCTCTTAACGTTAGTCCTAACGTTTTTCGTTCCATCGCTCCTTGTGCGGTCTTTAACTTGTTCTCGAGCTTCTTTGTTAACTCGAGCTTCTTTGTGCTCCAGTAATTTACAGCAAGTGCATGTCAGTGAAATTGGACGGTAGTTTACGGGTGAATTTCTGTTTCCGCTTTTAAACACAGGGATAAACTTGGCAATTTTCCAGTCGGTAGGGAGCGAGCCAGATGATAGTGATTGCTGGAAAAGGAGGCAAAGAATTTGACTGGAAATTTATGCAGTGCTTTTTAATATTTTAGAGTTAATGTTGTCAACACCAGCACTTGTAGACATCTTTAGGTTATCAATGAGTTGAGCGATACCTTCAACGGCGACATTAATAGGGGCAATATATTGCCAATAATGATCAGGTACAACGGGTATGTTGGAATGATGCTCCCTTGTGAATACTGATGCAAAGTACCTGTTAAATGCATGGGGGCATTCACTGTCTGAAAGTGGTAGATGGTCATCATTGCTCAGTGAAATATGATTAGTAACACTGTTCGGGGATATCGCACGCCAAAACGTTTTGCGATTGGATTTTAAAGGAGAGGTCGTGAGAAAAATATTTATCCTCAGAAACGCGAACAGCAGAACAATAAGACTTTAAGCATACACTGTGTAGCACCCACCGACGCCGCAGCGCGGAGCGCGTTGGTCGGCGCTCTCAGCCGGTGCCTTGGCGCCGGCTGTGCTCGAGAGCTCGGCACGCTGGTCGTCGCAGCCGCCGCTCGGCTTGCCGCCTTCTGAGTAGGGACGACGGCAGCCGCCGTCACGTCCATCCTACAACTGTATTTTTTCCAAGCCGATGATGTGGACACGAGCTTGGCCTTTTTGTAGAGACGTTTATATATATTTCGATGACGACGGAGAACTTTTGTGAACCATGGTTCAGATTGGTCATTTGAGATAAAAATCAAAGGAACATATTTGTATGCTAGATTAATTATCATGTTCTTAAAAAGCACCCAGTTATGTTAACAGACCTACCCGAAAATGAGGGCAAGAACGTATGAATGAAAAAGTCATTAAGTCTATTATTCATTTGTTATAATTGGCTCTATTATAATCGCGAATTTGCCTGGTTGTAGTACCTTGAAATGCTAATGGGTCATTAAGCTCTAAATGAATAAGCTTGTGATCACTAAAACCATCCAAGTACAAAACTTGGTCAATCGTTTCAGGTGCACTGCAGAAGATCTAAAATGTTAGAACCATGCGTTGGTTGATTTATCACTTGAAAAGAAAATGTTAAGTACGGCTGGGGTGCGACACGAGGATTCGACCAGTCAATGTGCGGGAAGTTCAGCTGGGCATGTTTGGATGGCAGATACTGGCATGAGTAATATTTGTGCTGTCTAGCTGCTACGTAGCATATTTTGAAAGTCTGTACCAAGTTAGGTGAAACAGCGGGACTCCTCTATCACGTGTGAATGGATGGCGTCCCCTTTGGCCGTGGATTGCGCCACCAAGCTCGTTGTTATGTTGCCTAATGCTCTACCTGTCATCAAAACGAAACATCACCGAACTTTGGGAACATTGTTTTAACAGCGGAGCTGTTATTATTTAACAAACGTCTTCCCGCGTAGCGTTCTAATTGCATAGCGTTCGATTCCGTGCTAATCCGGAGCATATCGCGCCGAAGCTGCTGCTGCTAAACAAAACCATGCCTAGTAAAACCTGGAAGAAGCTAGGTCGATCACCACTCCAGCCTTGCACTACTTCTCCGTTGTTTGTCGTTTCCATACTCCCACCAATCTTCCGCAGTCGCCTCTCACTATTGCGGACCTGTTCCCCCTGCTCTCGCTGAACCCAGGTGCTTCAAGGAGGCCAGAGGTGTCTAAATCGACCGCTAAAATGCAAAGGCACCATCTCAAATTATTAGTTTTTCCTTGCGCTGCTGAGCACGAGATCGCGGGATCGAATCCCGGCCGCGGCGAAATGCAAAAACGCCCGTGTGCTTGCGTTGTAGTGCACGTTAAAGAACCCCAGGTGGTCAAAATTAATCCGGAGCCCTCCACTACGGCGTGCATCATAATCAGAACTGGTTTTGGCACGTAAAACCACAGAAAGAAGAAGAAGAAGAAGATTAGTTTTTCCACATACCACTGATGCTTCCCAAAATGAACTAAACACACCACCACGTTCCACAGTGGTCGTGACGGATTCTCTGTCTCTGTGCTCCTCCGACACTGCTTCTGGTAACTACCAGGTTTTGCGAGCTTTCAAATTGTTAGCGCCCCTCATTTAACTTTGATTAGATTGGTTCGAGTACCAGTGCATGAGGGCCTATTTGTAAACGAAATGACAGGTTCGTTGGCGAAAGCGTCCCTGAATGGCCCCAGTCATTCAAGTCCTACCGGCGTCAGCTTTTATCAGAGGGGCTAGATTTTGGAGAGAAATGACACTGCGTGAATTTCACGCCCCTTCTTTAAAATACTCCTCTGATTTTCAGCCCTCCTCGCATTCTTGTAATAGTAAACTCTGTCAAACGCGAACACTTGAAGTGGCAATCACTATAGTGATTGCCACTTCAAGTGCCGAATTCAAGTGCCACCACACTGCCGAATTCCATTTCTAAATTTTTACCTACACAGAGCTGGTCAGGTTCCCTCACCGAACTGTCCGTATTGCGAGGAACATGAAACAATAGATCATTTTCTCATTTATTGTCAAAGATATTCTGATCTGCGAAAAAGAACCTCAGAAGCACCGTTTCGCCTTCTTAGATTAAACTTAAATGTTGAAAATTTAATATAGTTGGAGGCCTCGACCCATGAACACAGTTAAACGAAGGCTGGTGATGCCATCCAGGATTTTATTGCAGGGTCAGAGATATTGCGACTATAAAATCAGAACTTAAGATGTCGTTATCTTTCTGTAAAATTGATTTCGATTAGCTGTTTTTTTTGTTGTCGTTTATTCGTTAATTCTATAAAAATCATAAGCTAAAATGTATCTATTAATTCTCTTTTACCTATACACACATTTTGTTAAATTATTTTATATTTCGCTTTTCTTGTTGTTTTATTGAACTACCCGGTTATTGGCCAATCCCCACGAGTGTGACGACAACAACAACAACAACAACAACAACAACAACAACAACAACAACAACAACAACAACAACAACAACAACAACAACAACAACAACAACAACAACAACAACAACAACAACAACAACAACAACAACAACAACAACAACAACAACAACAACAACAACAACAACAACAACAACAACAACAACAACAACAACAACAACAACAACAACAACAACAACAACAACAACAACAACAACAACAACAACAACAACAACAACAACAACAACAACAACAACAACAACAACAACAACAACAACAACAACAACAACAACAACAACAACAACAACAACAACAACAACAACAACAACAACAACAACAACAACGGCCCCGCGGTATGCCTCATTCGTTAGAAGGCATGCTCCTGTGCTATTGAAGCCGAACTGCGCGTATCGCGGGAAAAGTGGAAGCACGCTACATGTGCGACCCCTCTATCAAGAGATTTCTGCAAATATACCACTCTCCCTGTCAGCGTTGCCAGCGCCGAAAGGTCCACACTCCGTCGCTTAAAAACGTGGCTGTGATCACAGATGAATGAAGCCCGTCTGACCAACCTGGCCTTGCCGCACAGAGACATCCCTGTTGACTGTGAAAAAGTTATCAATCGCTTCGCAAGCGGAAATCGTGGACGACGGAGGTTGGAATTTGTAGTGTAACGCTAGCTTGCTATCCGTCACTTCAAAACGACTTTTTGAGAGAACTGGGGCGCTATAACGTAAAATGATTCCAAACTGTTTTGATTCAAATTTCTGCAATCAGCCTCCACGATTGGTCAAAACATTTTCGGGCCACTCCCAACTTCACCTGTCTGTCACGCGACGTCACAAAAACCGCGATAGCTCCCCATCTGATATAACGTGTGCACACTGATTATGCATGATTAAATCGCACAAAAGAAAAATAATAATTCCTGATTCGATGCCTTTTCACCATTAGCCCTCTGCTATTGGCCCAATGTTTTCTGGCTACGCCCACTTCGCCTGTCTGTCACGCGACCTCACAAAACCGCTAAGACTCACACGTCAAAGTGACGTGTACGCGAAAAAAATACATTAATATGCCGAACAAAACTGAAAAATTTTTCGGAATAGCCACAGACTGCCCCGTTCCGAAAGGAATAGAAGATGGCTGCCCGCCGATCGCTCAGGCCCTCGCTACTCGCACCTGCCGGTGAGCATGTATTTATTTGCGCATGATAAACCTTGATAAACCATGATAAACCTGAGAACGTTATCGAGCCCTTTCGGCATGCATACGACATGGTTCTGCCAAATCTTCCTTGCTGAGGATCCGTTTTATCGGCATTCTTATCCTTCCGTTGCATGCCACCGCGATTTTCGACCAGCCACCGCAAGCTAAATAGGGCGAAGCGGACCAATCGGAGAAGCCGGCACCACCCTATTCAGGCGGTTATCTATTTTCACTGTGCTGTGTCGGTCCCATCGAAACCCTCTCCACTATAGAGCGTGCTCCTCGCCTCTTGTCAGCCAATTAGATAAGAAAAACCGCTGAGTGTAGACAATGTTATTGGCTTTGAAAGCGAACAAAGTTGACCTCCTGTAAACGAGGAGAGTGTTTGATTGGGTTGTTCAGACAACGCTGCGGGTCACCGCCCGATGCTTGCGTCGATGGTTACGTAAATTTGACGTCAGGAGTTTGGAATCAAAACAATTTGGAATCATTTTACGTTATGGCGCCCCTGCCTGAATCTACCAAGCTGACATTCTGGTTCTCTGGGGCGCTATGCAGGATGCGCCGAGTTTCTCGTTCGCACGAGTTTTACCCGAGTTTGCTCAATGGCAGTCAGTGAACAGCAGGCAAAAAGAAATGTCGAGATAAAGCCGCGTATGACAACATGAGCGCACCCTGCGCGGCACAGCGCTTCCGCGCTTCAAGCACAGAGGACTGCGCAACAAAACGCGTCAGCGCCGCGTATTGTTATCAACGTATTATCGCAATTTAGCAATACCGTCACTGTCTATCCGCACACTAGCCCTGAGCCGCTTGCCACGCCTTTCTCGGGCGCGTCAAGGGCGTGCCTCCTCTTTCGAGCATCATCGTTTTATCCTCCGTCGAACGGGGCACATGCGGTGTATTCTTGCACCTACACTTTCCCTCAATCGAATACACTGAAATACAACAAATAAGATAACTTTTCATTTCTTAAAGTATCGGTTTTTCCTTTTGAATGCTGTAAATTTCTGATGACAAACGAACATCGAGTGAATTATTAAATTTTGCACTTTTTTTTTGCCACGAGTGGCGACGGTGAGGCGAAAGCTTACAAGCGGATACATTGTAGAGGGTCGCACGCACGAGACAGTTCCTACGGTAAGCAGTCGCCAAGGGCGCTGCAGTGCTATCCCATAACAGTGGCGTCAGTGGTTTACAGGGTGGTGATGCAGATTATAAAGGACAGACTACAGGCATGGGTGGAGAGCGAGGAGGTGCTGGGGGAACTACAAAATGGGTTCCGGAAACAAAGAAGGTTAGAAGATAATCTGTTCTCATTGACACAGTGTATTGAAATAGCAGAAAAGGAACACAGGCCCCTATGCCTTGCATTTCTGGATATCAAGAGAGCCTATGACAGTGTAATCCAAAAGGATTTGTGGGACATACTGGGCACTCTAGATGTGGAAGATGGAGTAAGAAATCTTTTAAAAGATATCTATAAAAGTAACAGGGTGCTTATAAAATGGGAAAACAAGGTATCTGGGCCTATAGAGATACAGCAGGGGCTTAGGCAGGGGTGCCCTCTGTCACCTCTGTTGTTCATGCTGTATTTACAAGGATTAGAGAAAAAATTAAAGAGGAGCGGACTTGGCTTCAACCTTTCCTATTTCAAGCAAGGAGAATGGATTAAACAGTCATTACCAGGACTGATGTATGCGGATGACATTGTACTTATGGCTGACAGCAAGGAAGACTTGCAGAGATTAATGGACATCTGTGGTAAAGAGGGAGATAGCTTAGGTTTGAAGTTTAGTAAAGAAAAATCGGCAGTCATGACTTTTAATGATAATCAGGGCAGCGAGCAAAGGATACAGGAGGTTACGCTGGAGGTGGTGGATAAGTACAAATATCTTGGAGTGTGGATAAACAATGGGGCTGAGTACCTAACGGAACATGAAAATTATGTGACGGCTAAAGGTAGCAGAAATGCAGCTGTGATGAAAAATAGGGCACTGGGGAATTACAATAGGTACGAAGTGGTGAGAGGGATTTGGAAAGGGGTGATGGTCCCTAGTTTGAGTTTCGGCAATGCGGTCCTGTGCATGAGATCAGAGGTTCGAGCATGGTTGGAAGTTAAGCAGCGAGGGGTAGGTAGACTGGCTCTGGGAGCACACGGAAATACACCAAATCAGGGGGTACAGGGTGACATGGGATGGACGTCATTCGAGGGCAGTGAAGCCAGCAGCAAGATAGAATTTGAGGAGCGATTGAGAGAGATGGCAGAAAAGCGGTGGGCAAGGAGAGTTTTCAGTTATTTGTACATGAGGAATGTTGATACAAAATGGAGGAAGCTGACCAGAAAACTGTCAATCAAATATTTGGACTGCAGGAGGGGTGCAAACCAGGAAACAGCGGTTAAGAAAAAGGTTAAGGAAACAGAGAGGGGTCTGTGGAAAACAGGCATGCAGACGAAATCAGCACTGGGAACATACCGAACTTTCAAGCAAGAAATTGCCAAAGAAAATATCTACGATAATTCTAGGGGAAGCTCTGTTGTTTGAAGCCAGGACGGGAGTATTGCGAACTAAGATGTACCGAGTCAAGTACCAAGGTATAGACACGTTGTGCGGTGCGTGTGGAGAAGAGGAAACGGCTGAACACCTCATACTTTTCTGTAAAAGGCTTAACCCTACAGTGCAAGGTAACGGGGCTGATTTTTTCAAAGCATTGGGGTTTAGGGAGAGTGAGGCCAAAATAGACTATAAACGGGTAGAAATAACCAAACGGCGGTAATCTGATTGGTGGCTAAAATCAAGGCAGGGGTGAAATTTCACCCACCACAAAGTACAAAATATGTTAATAGTCATGGCTAGGTGGCATATGCCACCGCCCGGTTTAAAGGGTTCAGCCTCATCCATTCCATCCATCCATCCATCCATCATCCATCATCCATCCATCCATCCATCCATCCATCCATCCATCCATCCATCCATCCATCCATCCATCCATCCATCCATCCATCCATCCATCCATCCATCCATCCATCCATCCATCCATCCATCCATCCATCCATCCATCCATCCATCCATCCATCCATCCATCCATCCATCCATCCATCCATCCATCCATCCATCCATCCATCCATCCATCCATCCATCCTCCATCCATCCATCCATCCATCCATCCATCCATCCATCCATCCATCCATCCATCCATCCATCCATCCATCCATCCATCCATCCATCCATCCATCCATCCATCCATCCATCCATCCATCCATCCATCCATCCATCCATCCATCCATCCATCCATCCATCCATCCATCCATCCATCCATCCATCCATCCATCCATCCATCCATCCATCCATCCATCCATCATCCATCCATCCATCCATCCATCCATCCATCCATCCATCCATCCATCCATCCATCCATCCATCCATCCATCCATCCATCCATCCATCCATCCATCCATCCATCCATCCATCCATCCATCCATCCATCCATCCATCCATCCATCCATCCATCCATCCATCCATCCATCCATCCATCCATCCATCCATCCATCCATCCATCCATCCATCCATCCATCCATCCATCCATCCATCCATCCATCCATCCATCCATCCATCCATCCATCCATCCATCCATCCATCCATCCATCCATCCATCCATCCATCCATCCATCCATCCATCCATCCATCCATCCATCCATCCATCCATCCATCCATCCATCCATCCATCCATCCACGATAAAGGCATGCAGTCATAACAATGATCTGTCCATTCCCTGTCTATTAGGGGAATGGCAACGCAGCGCTGCGGCATGGCTGTTCACCGCAGGTGCTTTCACTGAGGCGGCTATTAAGGCCGCCGCTTTACCAACTGAAACGACACTCTATAGCCATAGAGACGGGAGCAACGGCTGTCGCTGCAAAATTGCTGTGCGGTATTCTAGGGTCCGTAGTGACGCAGCACAGTGAAAATGCACCAGTTTATCTGCGTGCGCGACAGGGGCGTAGCCAGAATTTTTTTCGGGGGGGGGGGGGGGGGGGGGGGGCAAGCGTCTGCTTCCCTCTACGTGACGTGATCGATAATAAATATCGCTAGTTTAAGCAGACTCTATACATGTATATCAAAGACATACCCCCCTCGCGTGTGATTGTGAAGAAATTAAGTAAAACGAGCGCAATAAAACGCAGTAAGTACGACAGGTACAGTGGGCGTTTGGAGCAACGGTCTCTCATAGCGCCAATGAATGGACCAGTCTTCGGAAACGCATCATTGAGACGACCCGCCAGATCGGAGAAGACATCATTAATTGTTCATTTCCGTTAAGCGTAGATGGCGTCGTCCTCGTCGGGGCGAAGTGCGTTTCACAAGTCAAGGACGGCTATACGTGTGAAAATGCACGTGTGACCAGGCCATACCTACTCCCATAGCAATAGCTTGTTCGCTGCGTCTTTGCGTTAGAAAACTTAAATACGCGCAAAAACGCGTAAGGCTTTTTTTTTTTTTTTTCGAAGCTTTCGTCGCCTTGCTCGGCCCTCATACGAGAGGGTTGCATTTCCTGCGGCAAGTGCATGGGCCGCTGTGTCTTCCGCTGTGTGTGAGCGTGCAGCCGTCATTTGCCTTTACGTCAACAGATTCATAATTGTACAGAATATTTCACCGCACAGCATAGATATGGCATGTGTACGCATTTAAAGTAGTGCGTGCAACTCATTTCTGCTTCACTTACGCCGGTGCAAACAGGAAGCGGCCTTGTACCTCACAGAATCTCGACTGATTGGTGTAGTAGTGATGTAGGAATGAACTCCGGTCTTGTTCAGTGCATAGTGCACATAATCAATTTCTCAGGACGCGTGAACTCCGACGAGAACTGTCAGCGCCTGCAACAAGAGTTTACTTACGCTGTACTGCGCACAGCAGTAATTCATGCTCGTCGGCTGTCTGTTTCGTGCATTCTGTTGCGAGTCGGTGGAATTTCACTGCTGGCATCAACCACTTCGTGTGTACATTGCTGGTTTGGGATTCCACAACAAAACAGCAACTACCAGCCTTCCGTAATTGCTGGTTTGGGATTCAACAACACAACAGTATTTGCCAGCCTTCCGTAGGGGCGCAATCGCAAACAAGAGACGTTTCGCGCGCAGACTAAGGCTACGTTCACACTTGGGAAGCGGCAGGCAGGCGGAAAGGCCAAAGCGGCCGGAAAGGCCAAAGCGGCCGGAAAATCTTTTCCGCGCATGTCCAAGTTGTTCACATTTGTTTTGCTACCGCCGCGGCCGCCACTGCCGCTTTCGTCCACATCCATTTAGTCCGCGTACGTTTGTCGGCGTGGTGGCGCTCATTATCGCATTATTTCGAGTGGTATGTTCATGCATTGACCCACCCGTCATCAAAAGTGATCATTTTGCTCAACTTCGCGTGTCATCTGCGACCTTCGGTAAATTCCTTGTTGACGTTCCGGAATTCTCCTCACACGGGCGCGGTAGCGCTGACTCACAGGTTGGTGCCTAGGCGTGATTATATTTCATGAATGGGTTTTATGTAGAAGTTGTAATAACATTTCATCATTTCGTATTATTGTCAGCGCCTCCAGGACACCAAAGCGGCAACGGGAACACCAAAGCTAAAACCCTGGCTGGCCCTTGTCTTGGGGCTTGCCAAAGCCTGCGCGTCCTACGTGAGACCTACGCTCCCAATCTATCGTCGCGACGAGAAAAGCACCCCGCGACTACAGCAACATACCCTGCACGTGCGAGGAGAATTATGGAGCGCCAACGAGGAATCTGTCTAACTATTGTCTGCTATGGAAGTGGAAGAAGAAATGGCTTTTATACTTCTACCTACTTGTTTTCTAGAAATGGACAATGAATAAACGGAAGATGCGGACACCTCGGAAACGGCGGTGGTGGGTTCGCCTGGCTTTGCTAAAGTGTTAGAAGGCTTCGTTGCCGCACCTCCGGTCGCGCGACGTTGAATACTATCGCGAGTATTGCTGACAGTATGTTTTAGTACCACTCTTGTCGTAGAGCAAGGGCTGGTTCTTGATCGCGTCGATCAGCATTGCAGCCTACACTTCTGGTGCCATGTTCAATTTTACGACCGGTTGTTTACATGCTAGTGTAGCTTCCGGTCGAGCAGAACGACTTTCCGCCGCGTTTCCGCTTCGCCATAACGAAAAAATCGGTCCGAGACCGATTTCGCTCACCGCTTGGTTTTCTGCCTGTTTTGCCGCCTATAGCGGGTGGATTTTTGCAAAATTTTGCCGCTTCCTACAGCTTCGAGACCAAGTGTGAACGTAGCCTAAGATCCTGCGCGAGCGCGGCCTAACCGGCACCTGAAGGGAAGCGGCGGAAATGTATACTGGAAATTTCGACCACCTGGGGTCTTTAACGTGCACCTAAATCTAAGTAAACGGGCTTTGAGCATTTTCGCCTTCATCTAAAATGCGGCTGCCGCATTTGTTGCTTCATTTGTTGCGCATTTGTTGCTTCAGAATGCGGCCGCCACATTCTCGCCCAAAACCTCGCAGAGTGTCAAAGCCTTGACAAACACCGTGACAGTTTTTTTCCATATGCAGACATGATTCGCTGTAAATTAACAACCCAAACGGAAGCGCCCAGGAATGATATTGTGATAGTAGCACCGGTTTCTTGAATTATGTCAGCGCAAAGCGGCGAGAACAAAGGGTGGGTAAGCGGATGGGGGGGGGGGGGGGGCGCAAAAAATTTCGGGGGGGGGGGGTTGAACCCCCCCCCCCCCCCTGGCTACGCCCCTGGTGCGCGAAGTCTCCGCGATGCATTGCGAAGAAGAGCGGGCTTCCCAGCGACACAATTCGTCGCTTGTCACCGCTTGCCCAGTGAAGGTGCCTCCGTGCGCATGTATATACGCAGAATTTGAGTGTGTTGTTCACTCCAATGTGCTTGCCGATTGCCTCTGCTGCTGAGCTAACAGCGATCACAGATGGATATCGTAACGACAGCGCAGCAATCGCATTGTGGCGGGAGAGGGCTCTTGTGTGCAGTTAGGAAATTAGACTTCGAACGCAGGAAGGTGTTGCAATTGTTTAATGTGTCGTGCTTGTGATGAAGAAATGCCATCGCACTGGATGTGTTTGCACTGACCGCTGATCGTGTTCGCGACACTGCGGCCCCGATACATCACTGATGACACAGCAGCCATATCAAATGACAGCTGCGATACGTTGTCGTTGGAAAACACTACGCACTGCTCAGGATCGTCGTCCACCGCGGCGCATCGACGCCTTGCAAGCAGCTACAGTGACGTGCCGATAATGATTTGCTGTGCGCTACGTCACCACAATATATGCAATGAACCGTGTTGTGGGACCATCACAGCCCAAGAAGACATATGCATAAGCCAGCGAAAGTCGACACTTTAGTGGTGCTCAGTACATCACCGATGACAGTGCACTGTGCGTGTTTTATTGCGCCGGTCAAAATTGTTAATGCCTCTCAGTTCCGCACCACGTCGCTGTTGCCGAACAATAATTTGGGCGTGGCCCAACCGTGGTGGGCGCGCACTAGAGTTACATGCCTCGCGCGGGGCGTGACCTATGGTTTTGATTGACAGGCGAACTCGTACCGAACTCGTACATCGCGAAACCCCCCTCGAGTTGAACTCGTGAACATGGCGGCGGCAGTAGCAGCCTGTGTCATCGCACCCAGCGGCAGTAAGCGTCAATATGACCGTCTGGACCCGTTCACCTACATGACCGACGTAGAGTTTCGCGTCATTTTTGCCTTTCCAAAACGTCAGTGCGGTGGCTGTGTGACGCGTTAGGCGAAGGCCCTCGTCTGCGGAGACAGCGTGGCGGGCAAATTATGCTTTCCGAGCACAGAGTGGTGTGACTAGGCTGTGTAGGTAAAGTTCGTACTATCGCTTCGGCTGTCTCCTGTTTCAAGCGCTGCTCGTCCACCGCGCCCCAGCCTCAGGCCAGGTCCGGCGTCGTCATCGGAGTACTGGGGCACCTACGAGCCCCTGGGGTTCAACCCGGACCAACCAACCTGCGCAGGCGAAGTGGTCACATTATATTGGAAGACTCAGAATGAACGCCGCGGGCTGCCTTCCGGTGCAACAGCTGCCGAAAGATCAGTTTTCGCAGTTACACGGTACCGCTGCACTGCACGGGCAGAGAGGCGAAGG
The DNA here is from genome assembly GCF_013339745.2 of Dermacentor silvarum. Lineage (NCBI taxonomy): Eukaryota > Metazoa > Arthropoda > Arachnida > Ixodida > Ixodidae > Dermacentor > Dermacentor silvarum. Next base: position 4,615,241 of record NC_051161.1, read on the forward strand.
AAGTTACTTCGCCAACACGGACCGCCTCGGCCGTCCGAACGACCACCTCCCCAGGCGGCAAATGATTTGGCTCACGTAGTGCGTGAGCAAAAGCGTAGACATATGGCTGTTGAATGAGATGACCGGCCCTCTATCAGAGCACGCCATCGCAGACTGGAGGAAGTATACTCCCGTAAGGTCGCGAGGGACGAGCTGCTGGCGCGACTTCCACTCGGTGGCCCCGGGTAGATAGCGCAAATTGACGAGGGCCTTCTCCGCGACGAGCAAAAGTACAATCGAGACCGCCTAATTACGGGCGACAACTTTTCGCCGAGCCGCCACAATTACGGCGGTGTTAAAGATGGTGGCCCATTGGTCTTCGGCATGTTCTGCGCGACCAGAGGGGTGCTGCTGACTTTCAAGGTCGACCGACGAAAGGCGTCGACGCTAGGCGCCATTATTGCAGCCAATGTTCAACCGGGGACCATTATAATTCATAGTGACGAATTGGCCGCATACAAATGTATCCCAAATTTAGTGGATGCTAACGGGGCTATGCATCAATCTTCATTAGGAGGCAGTGAACCACAGCGTGAACATTGTGGACCCCATCACGGGCGTTCACACGCAAAAAAATAGAAACTTAGTCAAAATGTGAAGCGCCACCTCGTCAGCGATGGGTGCAGGGTAACTGCAGCGATGCTGGAGTCCCACCTGGGATGGAAGTGGTCAACGGCCGCGTGCGCTGTAAGGACCCTTTCTTGCGTTTGTTAGAAGCCACGGATCGCTCGGGCTACCCAGTATAAAGACTCTTTCCTGCGGTTGTGAGAAGCCAACGCTCAACGCTTGCAAGTATGAAGGTGCATCGCAAAGTAAAGGAAAATAAAGCGTAGTTTTCTAACCCTTGTATGAGTGCTTTTCTGCATTCCTGAGTGCTTACACGGTAAGTGCGCGGCAAGCCACTTCCGCGCTTGCCGACGCTCACTTCGTCTCGTAGCCTTACTTTAGCGCGAGCAACGAGCAATCTGTTGAAAGTCCAGTGCGAGAACCAGGCGCACACCAATCTGTGCTCGGAAATGGGAGCGCAAGCGCGTAGCGAGCCGCTCCAATTCAATCTAGAGGAAAGAGGAGCAACAAGCGATCTGTTGAAAGCCGAGTGCGAAAACCAAGCGCACACCAATCGGTGCTAGGAAATGCTAGCGCAAGCACGTAGCGAGCCGCGCCAATCCAATCCAGAGAGAAAAAGAAAGGAGGGCGAGCGTCCCCTCGTGGTATAACGCGAAACGTATTAAACGATACAAATTAGTCTAATACACATTCAGTGTACATCTTATAAACGTTAAAATGCTGATAACCCATTTTTATGTGACTAATATTATTGTATTAAATGCATTTATGTTATAACTTGCTTGTGCCTGTAATGCACTCGGTGGTACTACAAAGTGAAAGAAGGCACGACCATGCACCGACCGTATGATCACGTGAGCCCCCAGTTTGTCGACCGCCCATATGGCAACGCCCAAGGGATGATGGCCACCCAGAGTGAATCTAGATAACCCAATGAAACTGGAGGCGTGCCGACGGACAAACTTTGTCTTGTTACCATTAGTTCTTTCATCTTGGGGCGTCGCCAGAGCTCATGAAGCTTATCCCGAGTTTCGCGAAACTCGGCGCATCCTGCATAGCACCCCTGGTCATGAATTTTGTTTCAGTATTGTTACTACACAATCTATCAGATGAAATTACATTTTAATATTTTTATTTGCTACAAAGCTTCGTTGTCTACGTATTTTCGCATCCCCTCTCTGATTGTCAATTTTGAGGAATGGGAATATCTTTTGGGCGTACGTCAACGACGATTTGCATTGTATTCGTGATCTTCGTGTACTCTTTCAATTTCAAGCAAATTCGATATACATATCGAATTGATGCTAGAGAGAGGGGTGGCGTAACTATAATTACACGTGCGTTTCGTTCCCCGAGCTGCAGTTAGTGAGATATATTGTTCGTCCGGTGGTTCGTCCTCAACGACGGGATATTGTACAGCCGCAATTTTCACCCTGACGGTCCTCCCCTTCCATTTGTCGTTCCCCAACACATCCGCTTAACCGAGCTTCATGATGCACCTACTGCCGGACACCTTGGGTTTGCTCGCACTTACGACCGCGTGCGCCGCCGCTTGCAAGCACTGCTAACATCGGAAAAAGCCAGCAATGCTTCCTGCCGGGTACTTACAACCATTCTTCCGCGTGGGTTGGCCCTTTCCCCGAGTCCAGCTCCGGCAACAGGTGGCTACTGATTACGTGGCGCGCTACGCCATCACTCGGGCGCTGAGCTGCGCGCGACTGATTTCCTACTCCGGGATCTCATTTTAGTCCTTACCCACCGTGGCCGCACTTTCCCAAGTCATCGACGATATCCTACGCTCCTGTTCTACCAAGCACAAGCTCGCTACCTGCTATCATCCCCAGACCAACTGAGCGACTTAATCGGACCATGACTGACATGCTACCGAAATACGTTTCACCCGACCACAAGGACTGGGATATTGCGCTACCCTATGTCACGTTCGCCTATAATTCGTCACGCCACGATACGGCTGGGTATTCTCCCTTCTACTTGCTCTTCGGTGATGACCCTGTATTACCACTGGACGCTTCGGTCCCCTTGGTACGGAATTTACGGACCGGGTATGCCCGCGACACCCACGCTGACCATGCGCGCCAGCTTGCCCGTACTCATTTGTTGGCATCGCAGGAAACTCAAAAGCACGCTTACAATTGCCGCCATCGTGAGACATACTTTGCACCAGGCTCTCTCGTACTATACTTTGGTCCCCTTGCCGACGAGTGGGGCTCTCCGAGAAACTCCCTCTGTGCTACAAAGGTCCTTACCGCGGTTCTACGTCAAGTGACCAATGTCACCTATTCCAGCGACATCCGTCGTGCCACCCGGTTCCACATCACCCGACGTCGTACACGTCTCTCGGCCCTATTATGCCCTTCCCGATGGCCCCCGTCTGTGTTACGGTGAGGAGAGCAGACAATGTAGACGACGGAGAAGACGACGAAGTGGCAACATCCTCTCTGTATTCTCAGATGCTGTTTATCTATCTTCTGTAAATACATCTTGTAAATAGTTTATACCCGTGACAATATAATCACTATTTTAATTATGTTGTCGAGTTCTGGGGGGTTTTCTCTTGGCGCTGCCACCATGTTTATTCTGCGGAAGCAAGAATACTCCAGTGGGATGAATGTTCTACAAATACGCCGCTGCTACATGCTGTACTTGGAATTCGAGACAGTGAATTGATCTTGCGTTTGCAACTTTCTGGCATAAAAATGTTACCGCGGTTTTGTTGAGTGCACTAGTCTTCGTTCGACGGGCATGATTTGATGAATGTTATTTTGTCACTGTATAATTCTGCAAGTGATATCAATGTTGCTGCGCTTTCTTTCATCGTCGGGTTTAAGACTGATATTATATAATGTATACGAGCAACTTTTCGCGTCATTGTTATGCCTTACAGTAAATGTAGAACAATGATTATTTAAATGAAATTGCACGAACTTCATTTATTGCGTAAAAATAAAATAAGCTTCATAACTGCACCACTCTATGTCTGTTATGTAATAATATCGCACTCCATCAAGCGCAATTATCGGTTTAAAATCCCATCTATTAAGTCACCAATATCAGTAGTCACTCATTTCAACAATGGCATTCTGTTTGTTTTCCCCATAACACGTCGAGAACCAATCTTGGTAATTTAGAGACAGCGCAGCAAATTATGAAGGTACTGAAGCGTGGTCGCCCGTAAAGTTTTAATTCCTAGAATTTTTTACGAGCGGTAAAACCGATTACAACTAATGAGTGGGATGACTGTTAACAAAAAGTAACAGTATTTGTGTTACGGCGGGAGTCTTGTGATAACAGTCATTGTTATGACAAAACAATAGCGAGACCCCCCTAAAATGAGTGGCTAGATTCGCCACGGTGTTATCGTCGTTTTTGCGTCGTCGTCAATCAGTGGACGTCATGCATTTGTTGCCGTCGTGACTATAACGACGTTGTCCGACTCTCGTCGTCCTTACATTATTGCAGCAATGCCGTCGTCACCCCATATCGTCCCCGTGCCGCCATGGCCGAGATGTGCAAGTGAGAAACGTGTCTTCAGTAATAGGCTACTTTGCTTGAACGCTAAAAATATCATTAGATGGATTCTTTGGGAAATCTTTCTTTCGCTCAGCGCAATGGTCGCTATGCAGCACTAACTAGTCCAACAGTAATAAATTCAATGTCGTGATAAAAGGTTTGGCGACCAAAGGTGGCACTCATTTTTATTTTTCTTCCTTCTCAGCCTAGGCATAAAGGCCGAAATCAAGTGGTGGTGCCTAAGTGTGCCTCTTTGACCAGCGTCATGCATTAAGGATATTTCACGTTGCATGGCTGTGCTAGAAGAAACTAATTCTTTAACTATAGTGCCGTGGTCTCCAAACTTATGAGCGCGACTGTACATGCTTTACAATAAACGTGCGGTGGCAAAAAAAAAAAAAAAAAGAACAATGCGAAAGAACGTTTTTGCATTAGAGGAAGTGCACAGCTAACATGAAAAAGCCGACCGAAGCAAAGGCTGGTGAAAAAATTTCTGGTAAGACATTTTATTGAAAACTCGCGTGTATATCTTGTGTTGTAAACCCCCAGGATTATGAACACCTGTAAAAAAAAAAAAAACTAATAGTTTCGTCATACGAGCGAAGCAATGAATGCGATAGCAACATTTTAGACGAAGCGTAAGACCCGTAGCTGTAGTGGCAGTATGAAATGAAGTAAACGTAAGCTAAGTAAGAACGACCTGTTGTGCTAGGGGTCCTCTGTTTGAATGTTGTCATCTGACAGTCATTTACGTTAAGTTCAACGTCTTTCATTTACCAGCCCCTTTTTTCATCGGGTATGTTTCAAATCTTTTTCCTGGGCCGATCCCGGAAGTAGTGCACAGCCGCGCAATAAAATTACATCATTTTCAGGTTTGAGCTCTGTTATTGTTTTGCACTTTTAATATTTAAGTCTGAGAAGATTTAAGATAAACGTCATGCGCTGTCGGTATTTTGTTTCACGACATTTGTTTGTGGACTGTCATTCTCAAAATTCTGAGGAATAATCTTGCCAAGAATGTAGGACCTGGTATGAGCAACTTTAGTGATAGAATGGTGTGGCAATATAACCCGCATACACCGCATGTCATATTACATGGCATGGCATATAAAATCATCATCACCATCAGCCTATATTTATGTCCACTGCAGGACGAAGGCCTCTCCCAGCGATCTCCAATTACCCTTGTCTTGCGCTAGCTGATTCCAAATTGCGCCTGCGAATTTCCTAACCTGATCACCAAACCTATAGTTTTCTGCCGTCCTCGACAGCGCGTCCCTTCTGTTGGTATATCCATTCTGTAGCTCTAATGGTCCACCGGTTATCTGCCCTACGCATTACATGACATGCCCAGCTCCATTTCTTCCGCTTAATGTCAACTAGAATATCGGCTATCCCCGTTTGTTCTCTGATCTACACCGCCCTCTTCCTGTCTCAACGTTAGGCCTAACATTTTTCGTTCCATAGCTCTTTGTGCGGACCTTATATTCTTCTCGAGCTTCTTAAAATTTAAACTTAAAATGCAACCAATCACAATCATATTTTCCCTCCTCGCGCTCTCTTCCTTATCGCGCCGTCTTTTAACCGCACTACTCCGTATATGGGGGTATGTAGGTATGCTATATTAACCCATATGACTCCATGGCATATATATAGCATACATACCGTAAAAACCGTACTATAGGTCAAACCGGAATATAGGTCGACCCCCCAACTAACCAATTCTAAAAACGAAAAAAATCTTTTTCAATGGCAAAAGTACCGAAAGACACCCTTACCTTTAAACAATTTTTTTTTTCTATTAAGAACTAGTTCATGTCAAAAACAAGCTGTCGCCGATTTCTACGTCGCCGTGAGCGGCGAGAGAAGCGATCACCTCGGTGACCGGCGAGGTATAACGGCGACGCCGGCTATGTTGGCCCGCGCAATCTGAGCTGCTGGCCGCGGCCGTCCGATTGCTCCCACTCTGTACTGTACTATACATTTTATTTCACGCTCTAAATTTCATCGACACGTTTAGGCGCGTTTATGACATCCACACTGCAATTAACGCAGCTGTGATCTATTCAAGTTTGTTTGTGCGCGCTCACACCACAGTTAGTAATAGTCGGGCCACATTTTCCAACGCACGCTACACATGCAATGCTGCCCGGATAGGCAGTGCAGCGCTACAGGTGTGTCCCTTCGCACGCGCTGCCCACGGGAAGCGCTTCTCATCAACACCACCGTTTCACACGCGCCTCCTCGTGGTCATCGAGTCTCTCTTCATGTCGGTCTACTTACGCCACAGCACACCTGCTTACTTAATCAGCTCATGTTTACTACAATTCATATTGCTACCAAAGCCGCTCACCTTACTTCGTATGACATTGCTGTGTTGCTATCGCATTCATTGCTTCACCCTTAGGGCGAAACTGTGACATTTATTTTCTTGAAGGCGACGGTGAATTGACGTCGGCTTCCGCTCATTTTGAAACAAAATGTGTAAAAGCAGCCTGAATTAGGGTGGCTAGGGTGGACCTGAATGCGATGGCGAAGGCGGCTGTTAACTCCATCTGCCCATTGTTGCAAGACTTCCGTAGTTTTTCCGCCAATGTCCGGTATATAAGACGAGGCTCGACTTTTCGCAATGGTGTTTTGAAAAAAAGTTCGACCTATATTCCAGTTTTTACGGTATATAACCTAATACATGCGGAACTTCACGGCGACAGCGACGGCAGAAATTCGCTGGAGTGTCAATATATTTGCTATCGCCATAAAGGTAGCAGTTTCGCCTGAAAGCCACCGTGAACCACCGATACCCTATCAACATCTATATATGATCCCCATGTGTATGTCTCGTCATAATATTTAATGGGCGTCCTACTAAGACATATTTTGTAAATATCAAATACCTGACGTCTTATTTACGTTCATTCTACTTTGGCATTAGACGCGTTTTATGGTCATTCCATACTGACGTCGTAGAGGTGAGATGTATAGACCTACACCAAGTTTGTAAACAGCGGTAGGCACCATCGATATATTTTAGGCTCCGCCCACGTTCGCCGCCCCCGGTTTCTGTGCTTGCACGTGTTCCCCCTTCGCAGGTAAGCGTCCTAGCGGTAAGTAGAACTTGAGCGGACGCTAAATTTCCTGAGCCAATGAAGGAAGATCTAGAGAAGATAATCAGCTCCTGAAGTGTTTATTTCAGTGATTTATTAGCTAGTATTAGCCTAGGTAATAACAAAATGTCACAGTTTCGCCCTAAGGGCGAAGCAATGAATGCGATAGCAACACAGCAATGTCATACGAAGTAAGGTGAGCGGCTTTGGTAGCAATATGAATTGTGGTAAACATGAGCTGATTAAGTAAGCAGGTGTGCTGCGCCGTAAGTAGACCGACATGAAGAGAGACTCGATGACCACGAGAAGGCGCGTGTGAAACGGTGGTGTTGATGAGAAGCGCTTCCCGTGGGCAGCGCGTGCGAAGGGGCACACCTGTAGCGCTGCACTGCCGATCCGGGCAGCATTGCATGTGTAGCGTGCGTTGGAAAATGTGGCCCGACTATTACTAACTGAATGAACAAGCGTGGTGTGAGCGCGCACAAACAAACATGAATAGATCACACTGAATGACTGCAGACAACGACTGTCAAAACGCTGGCAGCAAGCCCATACGCCGCAGCGGGCGAAGGTACGTGCGGTCTATCGCTTCAACGGAAACTGAGCGGCGAATGCACCGCGCATAAAGGTCACAGCCGTGTGGAGATAAGAGACGGTGCGGGCGAGCGACGAGCGCGGTTGTTGGCAGAGTACAAGTGCGCCCCCCCCCCCCCCCCCCGCTCCCTCCTGCGCTGGCTTCCCGCTTCCTTGCTTGCTTGCGCGTGGGAGATTGAGTGCGTTCGCTCTCCATGATAGCGTGCGTCCCGCACGCTTCCGCTCGGGCATACGGCGCGCGGCGAAGATTTTATCTATACGGAACCTCACGGCGACGGCGACGGCAGAAATCCGGTTGCAGTGTCCATATAATTGCTATCGCAATAAAATTGCCCCCACCTCCCCGAAGGGAATCGTGAGGAAATGCGAATGCATTTCTTGCGCCGAGAGTACACGGCGTAGTAATTTTAATGGCGTAAATTAATGACGAGACGAGGATTTGTACCGTAACCATTTATTTACACATTCATCAGCCCCTGTTTGTGTTGTCATTGTACCTGACGGCCATAATCACAGCCTTGTGGTCGCTAAAGTGTACAGTCAAAGGGTCTTTGAGAAGCATGCGCACGTCACAGTTTCGGGTAAAGGCGAGATCAATGCAACTTCCGTGAATGGTACTTGTCGGACTCGGCGGAGGCACACTGCATAGAGTACTTTGTCCGCATGTACTCCACCAACCACTCGCCGCTCTTCTTTCTCACGTCCACGTTAAAGTCACCAACCAAGACGACGGGGTCAGATACTTTGGAGCGCACACACACACTTTCCATAGCCGCGTCCAGTTGCGCGGCAACGGCGTCACGAGCGAGGTTGGGCGCGAGGTACACGGTCACCACAAAGACTCCGTCTCCGGTGTAGGCAAGGGTGTAGAAGTCTTTGTACGGAGACGTGTCTCGAACGGTCGAGGTGGCAACGGCATGCGATATGAGGTTCTCATACACGTTAGCAACGAGATTAATACCGCAGTATTCGCCGTCCTTGCCGCTTCGAGCAAAGTAGTAGCAAAGTAGTGAGTGACGTCACCTCCAGCGAGAGGTGTAATGCTCGGGTTGGATTGTATTACACTTCTTGCTAGGGGTACCGTTGCCGTCAGACATTCGCCTTCACCGACTTCTGCCATCGCCTTGAGAGGCGCCCAGCCAGCGAACGGTCGAGAGAGGCGCGCGCTTCACTCCATTTATTATTGACCCGTTTCGCGGAGCAGTTTGTTTTAGAGAAACTAGATGGCGCTCACGGCGGCGCGCCATACCTCTCCTCAGCGACCGCGCACGAATACGAAACCATTACCGCTTCTACCAATTGCTTCTGTGCGACCAGCTGTCGGAAATGCAACTGAGTTTTCGCTAACACACTGTGCTCCAATCATGCTAGATTGAATCATGTGGATTGAAGACGTGTGCAGTAGTTGGCTGCAAAAATAGTGACTGACAGGTTAAGGAATAGAATGAATCTGTGTGGCCAAGTTCGCGGACCGCTGCTGCAACTGTCCGAACGTGTTACCGGCACTTCGTGATGTAGGTACGGCTTTCCTCGAGGATACAGAAATTTGCTAATCCGCCAGCCTTGTATCGTTAACCTTCAAAGAAAGGGCTTCATCCCCAGAGCGTCGGCAAGAGTGAGTATCACTCGTTAAACAACGACAAAGGGAGTAGCGCCGCTTCCTGTCATAGCAAGTTTCGCGGACGTTATCTATACACATCTGTCCCAAATGGCAGGAAAACTTACGCCCACTCTATCGCCGACGTATCAAGAATACGTGAATGGGCGCACACTTGAATATATGCGCACTGTATACGCACAATGACGGACTACACCTATGGCGCACGAATGGTCGAAGCTGAATGTTTGGTGACGGTCCACAAGAGTAAGCGAGTTACTAGCTGTAACATATATTTTCTACAAGGTACCCAATGTACAAAACAGCTACGTTTCAAGCCTTGTGCGCAGCAAGAACAAATCTATCGGAACTGAGCACACCCGCGAGCGATTAGGCAGAAAATAATCAGATAGTGGCCGCACCGATGAACTTCACTGAGTCAGATTCTGAGAAGCCACTGCTTCAAAATATTTGCCGAATAAAGAACAAAGAGCAAAACACACTAATCCTGACTGAATTCATAATCGGAAAGCTTGGATAGCTTGGAATACATATTTAGCCCCGCTTTTAGAACAAGCACCATAAACGCTGCTTGCGCCGTTTGGACATAGCTTAATCAGCTCCGAAAGCGTTTTCGCATGTTCTCTGAAGCTGTGATCAAAGCTTCGTGTCGTCCACCTAGTCACCGTCTACGATATTTCCGAAAACAGAGCTTTTCTAAGCCGCGCCGGCGTCATACACTTCCATTGTAAACAAGGAGGCAACGGAGGCACTTGAGGCAAGCAATGGACGTGTCACCACGTGATCAAAGATGGTAGCGCCCACGGGATCGCTGCGAAAAGGGTCAATACGTGCGAGCGAGCGAACGGGAGAGTGGGGCGCAGGGAGGAGAGAGAGCGAACGGCGAGAGAAGGATCGGCGAAGCACTGCATCTACCCTCTCCTATGGCGCTGAGCCGTGCTCCCTCAAGGGCTGCAGAAGATAGCGCCAACCTTTCCCTTTCCCTCAAGAACCACTTATATACCCTCTCCTACACTCTCTCCAAACACGCGGGAGCTCCGCCGAGTTCCCGCGATGCGAGCGCCCTCACACGCCAGAGCTCGCTCCTCCTCTCCACTCACTTTCTGCTACTCCGCCCGCAACACCTGCTCCGGTTGCTAGGGGCGAGAATAAGCGCGCGCGCCCGCAGCTGTTGCTATGGGAGAGGGAGTGAGAGCGGAGAGATAACACCTGCCGGCGCGCGGACACCGACAGACGCCTGACATGCCCCGACTAAGAAATGCATTCGCATTTAAAACGCGAGCCACAATAGAGCGCATTTAACCGGATGCCTCCGTACACCGACGGCCTGCATAACGTCGTCACACGGAACCGGGAAGTTACGCTGGTGAGTACTGAGTGCAGTTATGTACACTAAGATTTATAAATAGGCGAAAACATTATGATAAGGAAAAGAATATGTTTCTTTATTACGGCAAATATGTAGCAAATATCAGCCAACACAATCGTGTATTAGCAACCTTGTTGGCAATGGCGTTAGAGGAGTGATGTCGAACTCATCTTTAATGCTTTGACATACCTAAAACTACTGCATTTAAAAAGATGGTGGAAAGAAATAAATGCGCTTAGTTGCTCGCCCTCTCTGTCTTTCTTGCTGTTAAATGTTAAATTCAGATCGAATGAGGCAATGCACTGATCTCAATAAGGGAGGTTTCACCAAAAGAAAAAAAAATACCTTTGTCCGCGCCCTCATGGCAAGGTATCGAAGGACGAATAGATGCTTCCATGACAAATTCCAAAGGTATTCACAAAAATGTGACAAGTACTGGTATACTGTCACGGATACAGCTTCTCCAATGGCACAACTGGTACATATCGCCCACTGAAGAGCGGCTTTTCCTCAATGTGCAAGCCACACTGGGGATATCCAGAACTCGATTCCAGAATTTCACAGCCTTGCTTTGGAATTATCTGAGCACGCCTGCTAGGACGTCTGCTTACTGGGGCATATTCTACAGTTTCGTCTGTCACTTGTTTTTTGAAGGACAAACATGGTTGCTAAAATACGATTGTGTTGGCTGATATTTGCTACATATTTGGTGTAATAAAGTAACAGATTCTCTTCTTAATGATATGTTTTCGCCCATTTCTAAATCTTAGTGTACATAACTGCACTCTGTACACACCGGCGTAACTTCCCGGTTCCGTGTGACGACGCTATGCAGGCCGTCGGTGTACGGCGGCATCCGGTTTTAATAAATGCGCGCTATTGGGGCTCGCGTTTTTTATTGGCTAGGCTAATACGGGCTAATAAAGCGCTGAAATAAACACTTCAGGAGCTGATTATCTTCTCTAGATGTTCCTCCATTGACTCAGAATATTTTGCGTCCGCGCAAGTTATACTTACCGCTAGGACGGTTACCTACGAAGCGGGAACACGTGCAAGTACAGAGACCGGTGTAACACAATTTCAAAAAATGTTTGCGTGCTTAAAACAAAAAGTAATTTGACAAATGTTTATCAGTCTGTAGACAATGGATCTTGCTAATAAATACACTATTTGGCGTATTTTTTCTCCGACCACCTCAATGCTAAACTTACGTCTAAACATCGGCTAAAACTAACTTTCTTGCAACTTTGTCGCCAGCTGTACAGTCCATTTCACGTTATATCAGTCCCAAATTATTTTTTGCTTACAGTACAACTTGCAGGCAATTAGTTACTATAAAATATAACCTTTGGGTAAAAGTTACCTTTCTACAAAAAAATTCTAATATGGACCAAATATTGCATATTTAGGGCCGTATAAAAACTCACGGGAACGTAAAGATCGATAAGACCATTTTTAAGTGAAAAGCCTATCTTGATTCTCAAGGGAAAATCGTGTCCTCGCCTAGTTTAAGAAGAGCAAGTTTTTTGACAATGCGTTTTACGATTCATGCTTTTGAGCTTTCTAAAAAACTTCAGATGATCCTAGCGGCGCTGAAAAAAAATTTTCTTCCAAAAATGTTTTACAGGAAGACTTCTTCCTTTAAATAGATAGTCCTCAATTTTTTTCAGAGAAATCGCTGATGGTCGAGCGCCAAGGTTGGGACAGTTGGCGTGGAATGACCCATATAGACGTCAGACTCTGGAGTTTTGCAAGACGCGTAGCGCCACCTTCCGGTGCGAAGAGGTAATAATTGAGCAGTGCAAAGCCCGACTCCCTTGCTAAGTTGCCTAAGCAGCTAGCGAGTGCGAAACAACGATTTAACTTAATTTTGGTTCATATTGCGAATGTTTTGCGCATTTAACAGCCAGAATGAGAGCTATGAATTTCTCCGCTAGTCGGACGTGCCGCCGAACTGCCGTAAAGTTCTTGTTGGCTCACTCCTATGGCGATGGCGAGCACGACAGCAACCGCGACAACTCGGCGCGCTACGAAGAAACGCCGCAATCGACGTTACTGTTGCGTTGTAAATTGCCATGAACGTGAAGGACTGAATAACAACGTTCAGTTTTACCGATTTCCATCCCGGTCGTATGAAGGAGAAAGGCGAGAGCGCTGGATACGGGCCGTTCGCGTGTTGGGTAAGCGAATTACTCGCATTCTCCACAACACAGCCGCTCACATGAGAAAGTGTGATAATGTTGGTCTGCTGTAATTGTGTTGCGTAGCCCCGACGAGGGACTATGGCAACCGAGCGAAAACTGAAGAATCTGCAGCCGCCCCTTCGTTGGCAACAGAATAAACAAAGTTGTGAACCATCCTGCGTATGTGCCATCGATATTTCTACCTGTTTACACACGTCCGCCTCCGCTTGACTCAGCAAGTGGAACGGAGAGATTTGGCAGGTCAGTTTAACCAAACATTTTGGTTCCTTTATGAATTCAAAATCGAGTTCTAGGGCATTGTGGTATCGCGAGCTCATTTCTAGTTTCGGCTTTTCCGATACAACAAACACGTTTCGCAATGCACTGAGCCCTCTTGACTGCGTTTTATTTTTTTTATGTGAACAATAAAGTTGCTGTGGGAGCACTGGATGAGTAATTTCGAAGTAACGCACGTGTGTAGAAAAAAAATGTCGCGTTTATTTACATTCATTTGTGCGCGTGTGTTGTTTTAGGCGTCTGCTAAAAATTCAAGGGTACTGAGCGGTGCTGTAGCTCCCGCGAGACAGGAATATGCTTCGCGGAGGGACTGTAGGAAGCTTACTTTCGTTATGTTCGCAGGCTGTTTGCTGCCCGAAAAAGGCTTTGGAAGAATTTATTCTCTCTAAATAATTACGGCATTAAACATTACGATAAAATGCTTAACCCTTTGAGGGTCGATTTTTATTTTTGCCAAGTGCGACCCCCAGGGTCAATTTCTTTAATTGCTGATTTAAATTCTTCGAAAGAACCAATTTCGAAAAAAAAATGGTCGTAATTTTTAGAGTGATCGTAAAGTGACGAGAAAATAGTTTGTGTTGTAAAATACACAATATATATATACATGAATAAGATAAGCGCACTGAAAAATGGTTGTGTGCACGTCCGAAAACCGAAACAAGTGAGAAGCCTTCGTCTTATCGCCAACAAGGTGCGATAGAGCTTTCGTGGTCTCCAAAAAAGGAAACCCCAAAACGGTAGCATCGTTTGTGTATATACGCGTCTGCCCGGCAACAGATGTAATCGCGCCGCAGTGAGCGATAAACAATCGTATAACAAGCGGTCACCCTTTGAGAGATTTGAAACCAGATAGCCATCAGTTTAGCGCGTGCAACAACTAGCGAATGCTAACACGTGTTCAAACGAATAAATCCCAAAATATCGTTCGTGACAACCTTTAGGTTTGGTTTCCCTTCGGTTGTACCCCGCGAAAGCGGACACGCACGTATCTCCATTTGCAGTAAATACAAGCGAAAGACAACCGTGAAGAAAACATTCGAAGATGCGCGATAATACGCTCGAACGCCCAGGTAGCGAGAGCTGAAGCGAGAACGCAACTGAAAAGGCGAAGGTCGCCAGGGCCATTCGCCCCTGATAAAGCGAGCTTTGTACCACTGACCGTATATAAGCTACATAGCTAACTGACTTAATCATATACGTACTTCATCGCTTTGACATTATGTACGTACCCAAATTTAACACATTTAGGCGCTAGAGAACGGACATCGGAGTGCTTGCCTCGAACTCGTTGTCGTACGATGCTCGCTGTACTTGCGAGTTGCAGCGCGCCGAAATAACACCTGTAACTTCTTTTACATTGTACACGTACTTCGCTCTCCTCCCTTTCCGAAGCGTGCATGGAAGAAAGAAGCTTTCCAGGTCCTAGATTTTTAGGAAACCGTGCCTCAGCAAAACCGAAAGACGGGGCTCCATTGTGGCCTATGCAGCTTCGCTTGCGGACAGCTCTCTTTGCACTACTCAGTTTGCGCCAAGGCTGCGATGGGGGTGCTTTTCCGCAGCGCCGCCTGGGCAGAGCTATAGGCCTAGCTCGCTGACCGCCGCAGTGACGGCCGACAGCGCTTGCGACCTGGCCTGCAGCTCATCATAGTGCGCTTATTTTATTGCGATAGCAATTATATGGACACTTTAACCGGATTTCTGCCATCGGCGTCGCCGTCGTCGTCGTCGCCGTGAGGTTCCCTATAGATAAAATCTTCGCCGCGCGCCGTATGCCCGAGCGGAAGCGTGCGGGGACGCGCGCTATCACGGAGAGCGAACGCACTCATCTCCCACGCGCAAGCAAGGAAGCAGGAAGCCAGCGCAGGAGGGAGCGGGGGGGGGGGGGGGGGGGCGCACTTCTACTCTGCCAACAACCGCGCTCGTCGCTCGTCCGCACCGTCTCTTATCTCCACACGGCTCTGACCTTTATGCGCCGTGCATTCGCCGCTCAGTTTCCGTTGAAGCGATAGACCGCACGTACCTTCGCCCGCTGCGACGTATATGCGCTTACTGCCAGCGTTTTGACAGTCGTTGTCTGCAGTCATTCAGTGTGATCTATTCATGTTTGTTTGTGCGCGCTCACACCACAGTTAGTAATAGTCGGGCCACATTTTCCAACGCACGCTACACATGCAATGCTGCCCGGGTCGGCAGTGCAGCGCTACAGGTGTGTCCCTTCGCACGCGCTGCCCATGGGAAGCGCTTCTCATCAACACCACCGTTTCACACGCGCCTTCTCGTGGTCATCGAGTCTCTCTTCATGTCGGTCTACTTACGCCGCAGCACACCTGCTTACTTAATCAGCTCATGTTTACTACAATTCATATTGCTACCAAAGCCGCTCACCTTACTTCGTATGACATTGCTGTGTTGCTATCGCATTCATTGCTTCGCCCTTATGGCGAAACTGTGACATTTTTTTGACAACGCGATTAATGTGGGCTTAAATAAATCAGTTTTGTCGGTGTTGTTCGTTGGTGCGAATAGCAAACTGAAACGTATAGTACTTGCAAGCCAGCCGAGCCGCCTCGCTGAGACGGCCGCTGCTTGGGTTTCCGTCTGCGAGACGAAAGGCCGTCTGCTCTCGATCGCGCCAGTGGTTTAGTACTGGCGCTGCTTTACGCTGCTTTACGAAACACACGCAAATTCGAGATTTTTTTTCTATTAAGAACTAGTTCATGTCAAAAACAAGCTGTCGCCGATTTCTACGTCGCCGTGAGCGGCGAGAGAAGCGATCACCTCGGTGACCGGCGAGGTATAACGGCGACGCCGGCTATGTTGGCCCGCGCAATCTGAGCTGCTGGCCGCGGCCGTCCGATTGCTCCCACTCTGTACTGTACTGTACATTTTATTTCACGCTCTAAATTTCATCGACACGTTTAGGCGCGTTTATGACATCCACACTGCAATTAACGCAGCTGTGACCATACTGCCTCCGTATGTGAATGTGCGATAGGATGTCTATACACTGCAGGTGGCTCAATTCTTTGAGATGAAAATATATGTGAATGAGACGTGCTTTGTGGGGCATCTGCTCGCTCGACCTACATTCAAGGCTGATCCTAATCTAGCTTTCCCACAGTGCAGTGCAGCAAGAAATTGTAATGACACGCTAATAACGATCCCAAGATCGTATAGGTTGGCTAATGCACGCCATTCAAAATAAAAGCTTAACGGTTACGAAACATTTTGCGCATAATGGATCATCTGGTATCAGAATCCAACTTTCGCCTTTGACCGCAGTGTCCCATTGCTTGCGATGGTTTTCATCAACAGGAAACCTATGAAAACTTTCGACGCAACTCAGCTCGTCGACATACTGCCTTTCCTTCGTTGTAAAATCACAGAATAAGGACCTCACATATGGAACCGCACAACCACCCAGCGGCTGCCGTGGTAGGTGCAACACGGGCTGCGGGTCGGCGGCGGAGTGCCTACAATGCGAAACGACAGCGCCACCGCATTTTCGTGACGTGTAGGTGTATACGCTACGTGATATTGATGAGTTGCATTTTAAGCTTTCTTGAAAATTTGTTTAAGGTGTCGGTGTAATTTAAAAATTTCTGGTGAAATTCTTATGCCAACTAGGTCTTTGAAAACGCTAAGTTCCCCGAGCTTTACTGCGCACGAAATGCGATTCGCATTAAATTTGGTATACTCAAATATTGGAGAAATAAAATGCGGAACCATAGGCTAAGGTTAGACAGTGAAGGCTCATTGAAAATTTCACATCTTTTTTTCGGAAACGAGGAAGCCCGTGGCTATGGCGCTTCGCTGCTGATCACATGACCTCTAATGTATGTTAGAACAACATGACAGACTTTCTTCGAACAACACTTGAACAATCTCCCCATATACTCTTTAGAGCGAAGCGCGCCCGTTATTGCGGCGCGCGTCATCCCTCGTAACCGAGCACAGGATCGAACGCGGAGTGCAGAAGGCGACAGCGAGTATGGCGACAGCGTGAGAAGCAAAGCGGAGTGCCGGCGGCGGCGACGATGGCACCAGAGTAGCGCGCGTCATCTGTTCACCGAGGACGCTATCAGTGGAAACAAAGCACTGCATGAGCGGAGTGCGGCGACTGCTGTGAATCGCGCCCAAACGTCACCCACGCACTCAACATTTCGCTCTGTTTGCAACGTGCCGCAGGAGGCAGACTGTCCGCGCCAGCTAACATATCGCGAAATGTAAACGCGTATACAGCTGCGCTCAAATTTTTGCATTAGGGAGTATCCTAATCGTCGATTAATTTTTAACAGCGGAGCTGTTGAAGGCCGGAGGTAGACCAGAAACTGCGCCTGGAGATGACGTCACCGCGCGTTGCCTAGCAACCACCTTGCACAGCTGCGCCGAGCTGCTGCTTCGTCTAGCCATGACGTCACTTCGCGTCGCCTAGCAACCACATGTGCCTCGCTTAGCCTAGACATGTCAACGCTTCGCCAGGCCGCGTCTTGAAGCTCGTCGTGCGGCCAAAAAAGATCAGCTGTTCAATAAATTTCCGCGCACGCGTGAGCAAAGTGATCTTGCTGCATTTAGGATGTTAAGGAATCTAGTAAATAAAGAACTGCGAAAGGTTTATTACGAGAGCCTTCTTGCAGCTGTGCAGAGAAAAAAAAATCAAGAAAAGACTTGGAAAATTATCAATGATGCAATCAGACAAAGAAATGTGAACCGCAGTTTTCATAAAATAATCGTTAACAATGAAAAGATGTCGGGCGTCCCTTTAACTGAATGTTTCAATAAACACTTCGTGAACATGATGGCATCATCAGACAACGCGGTCACGGGCACTGCTGTTTATAAATGTGTGCATAGCATATTTCTCGAGCCGACTGACGATGCTGAAATTTGTCGTACATTTTTTAGCTTAAAAAACAGCAATGCTGTTGATGCAGATGATATTCAAATCAAACCTATAAAATGTGTAATTGACGTCATCGCAGTCAATCTTGCATTTGTGTTTAACCTTGTGCTGGAATCGGGCCATTTTCCAACAGCTATGAACAAAGCAAGGGTGTCAGTTATTTTCAAAGGTGGTAACCGAAATGACTTGGGGAACTATGTTATCGGCATTTTCTAAGGGTTTAGAAAAGTTGATTTCTGCTCGTATTAACGATTTCTTTGCAAATAATAACATTCTTTCTGAGTGTCAACACGGATTGCACCCGGGCATGCAGGTCAACCGAAACAGCCTTGTTATTTCAAAAGGAGCTAATAATTACTAACTTTGCTGTGGGAAAACTAACGTTGGGTATTTTTATTGATTATAGCAAGGCATTTGATCGTTTAAATCATCAAATTTTAATACGTAAACTAGAAGGATATGGTATCCGTGGCGTGGCAAACTTGTTGTTTCTATCTTATCTGTCTGGGCGGACGCAGTGCGTCGCTATCGAAAAATACTACTCTTCGTATAGGGAAATTTAATCAGGGGTGCCACAGGGTAGCGTGGTGGGCCCGATTTTGTTTAATATCTATGTAAACGATATCAATGAAATCGCTGACGATACGAGCCTGTTTGCCTCTGGCCGTGATGTTGATGGTCTGTTACTGAGATCTCGCAGTATTCTCTGCAATTTGTCGGCTTCTCTCGTAATAACGCTCTAACAAAATCAAAATCGCCAAATCAAATGCCATCTTGTTCAAGGCAAGAGGAAGGTAGTCTTGTTTAAATCAAGAATTATTCTTGGACGGCGCGCGTTGAGCAAATACAAACAAAGTATTGGGTGTAACACTTTCCGAAGATTTGAACTGGAAATATCACATTGAACTAGTTATGAAATTACTGTCATCTGCCGCAGGTGTATTATCCCGTTACCGTCATTTTTTTTCCCAGAGAAAGTGAAGTTGCAAATACATCGTGCCTTGTTTGAATCGCATCTGAATTATTGTGCGCTTGTGTGGGCTACCACCACGAAGCAAGCTCTTCGTGCAACTTCAGAAACGAGCACTTCGACACATAGCGAATCTACCTTATTTCCATTCTACTGCGCAACGTTTTATAAATATAACATAATACGCGTAACTAATCTATATGAATACCGGCTACTGCATTCTTTTTCCTTCTGCTCCGAAAATTGTAGAACTTTTTAAACATACGTCACGACTTGAACGCGAAAAAGGTGACGCGCGTGCCCGCAGCCAAGGCAGGTACCAGACAGGCGCACAAATTATCTCCTGCAGTCACTAAGACACACCCTACCTGCAGTGGTAAATAAATTAGGGAAAGAAAATGTTATCGTAAGTACCTTGACTCGAAAACAAATTAGAGCGCATTCTTGCAAACTGGACTGAATACACAATAAATAAAGAGAAACGTAATTTCTATTTTACATTCTTTACTGTATGTAATATCCGCTTGCACTCAGTGTTTTATAATCCAATGTGTCATAATATGGTGCATCCTAGACATGTTGACAAAATTTCATATTGGTAACGTACCTTTAGCGTATTTTACTAAAGGGCAATATTTATTTATGGGAACTATATGTCCAATAAGCTTCCTGGTGCAACATATACCTGACCCAAAATACGGTTGATCTTTTTATAGTCGTGAGTGCGTCTGTTATTGATAATATGGATTTTTATCTTACAGATATTCACAATGTTCATGAGAAACGTACCATATCGGCAAAGATAAATTTGTCAGAGAATGTTAACCATAGAGTTTGTGTAGGTGGTGCTATCCCTCTGGCGTAGACACGACTGTTTGCCGTCCTGCCTTTCGCATCTTTCCACTGGCTTCGTTCGTATATTCCTTCCCCTGGGCAGGGGCGTAGCCAGGGGGGGGGGGGGGGGGGGGGGTGATGGGGCTTCAGCCCCCCCCCCCCCCGAAATTTTTTCAGTGCCGCCATGCACCGCCAACCAAAACTACCACCGACGCCGGGAATCATTCTGAATTCTGTCTACAATGTCTTTTTCACGCTCGAACAGACATTTCGGCACGACCATTCCGAACTCGGGCTGGATTTCGTGGCAACGCCCTTGCAACGGGAGTCAGCGTAACGCAGGGAGCCCCTTCCGAGCACAAACTTTCAAGGGCTTTTGATAGCGAGCGGGCGCGTTGCGGCATCTCGCAGCGGCCGCGGAATAAACGGAGCGCATGGATTTCTATTACGAAACTTTATGGGTATAAAGTTCTCATAAACTTTTGACGCGAAAGGTGCACTGACATTTCCAAAGGCGTGCTTTAAAAGATTTTCAATTCTGACCAAGTCGTTCCAGAAATGAAAGCACGCGTTCGCAATCTTCCACAAACACGAAAATACTAAATATCACCGTGACTGTGAGCTAGCAGCTGATAATGTTCTCCAAACAATTTCAGGAAGCGTGCCCAATGGGATCGATCAGCTGGACCAGGGCAGGCAAAGTAAAATATGAGAAAACAGAAGAAAGTAAATAGCCTATTACTGAGGATATTCTTTTTGCAGGCGACAAGGTCTGGCTCTCCGTGGCCACAGGGACAGTGGCCCTATGGATTTGAGCATAGCCCCCGCTGAAAATACAGATATTTTCAGAGCGCTTCTTCGCATGCGAGCTGATTGTGGAGATACATATCTGAAGAACCATTTGAAAAGTTGCCCCAGTAATGCCTTGTATTTAAGCCCAGATGCACAAAACCAAATTACAGAACTTTGTGGTGAAATTATCAAAGAAAGCCTAGATGCAAAAGCAGGCTGCTTCTCCATACTTCCTGACGAAACGACGGACATCGATGGAATGGAACATCCCACTGTTTGTGCAAGGTACCTAAGCAAGGATGCCAACGACATCGAGGGAGTGTTTTAGGTTTTAGCACCGGAATAGATGCCCTCTCTCATTGCGCCTGCAGGTTCTATGTAAATGTATACAAACTGCTGCTGATTCTAGTCACCCTTCCAGTGACCACTGCCAGCGCAGAGAGAATATTTTTTTAACAAGAGTTTACTAAAAAACTACTTGCGCTCTACAATGTCTGTGGAACGCATGGTTAGGCTGGCGCTTATACACCCACAGAGACGCCGGTATCAACGTGTCCGAAGTCATTGACCGCTTCGCTCAACTTGCCCGCCGAGAGAAGTTAGATAGCGAAGCATCAATGCCTGCCCCTCGGCGCGTCAGCTCACCTCTGCGAAGCGTGTGCCCGAAGCTGTGCTGCGAGCAGTTCCACGGCTCGTGGCGGAACAGCCTCTGGCAGTGGGCGAGCGCCAGCCGTGCGCCCACCGCTACAGCTGCCACGGTGCCCGGCTGCTGGCGGCACAGCTGCCGCTGGACTTGGAGCGGCGCCGACTCGCACACCGTGTCCACGCGGCCACCGAGGGTTCCCAGGTACCTGCGTTATTGGCACAGCGCGGCTCCTTTCCTCTGCGCTGTTATGCCACGTACACACTAGCGGCAAAACGCAGCAGCGGCAGGGCGGCCACACGAACCGGCGGCAATCACGTGACAGACTAGACTCCTCTCCCCTTCTCGAACTATCCGGGAGCTGACGCGTGCAGATGATAGTGCGAAACGAGAAACAAGCGGTCGGGCGGGTCCGCATGGCACCATTTCCCGCGCGCACGTCACGGAAGCGGGCCGCTCTCATTGGTCTCCTTCATCCGCGGCACGCGGCAAACCGCAAAAAATCGGTCCAGGAGCGATCCATGCCGCGGCAAGAAAAACCCGTTTCGCGGCTTCTTTCGCGGCGCGCGTCTTGCCGCCGGCGGCGCGCCGCGCGCGTTTTGCCGCTAGTGTGTACCTGGCATAAGATGACTTATAGGCTGCTGCCAAAATCCGGCGCTATATAAACAATTGCCGCCGGTTATTTTCTTTTGACGAAAGTCCTCCATATATATATATATATATATATATATATATATATAAAAACGCACTGGTCACGCCTACAAAGTATAATGTGCGAAGCCAGTTTGAGAAATTATATATATATATATATATATATATATATATATATATATATATAATTTCTCAAACTGGCTTCGCACATTATACTTTGTAGGCGTGACCAGTGCGTTTTTTTTTAGCGATAGCGTTAGTGGCCCCGCGTCGCCGAAAATCCGGTGTCGGCGTCGGCGGAATTTCTGTGAACGAACATTTCTGCATATATTTACGCATATGTATATGCCACGCCTTGCTATATGACATGCCTGTATATGCGGGTTATATCGACACACCGTTCTATCACTAAAGTTGCTCATGCCTTGTCTTACGTTCTTGGCAAAGTTATTCCTCGGAATTTTGAGAAAGACAGCCCACGAAACAAAACACCGACAGCGCACGCCTTTCATGTCAATTGTCAAATCTTCTCATACTGAAATATTAAAAGTGCGAAACAATAACAGAAACCTGGAAATGCTGTTGGCGCGGCAGTGCACAACTCCGGGAGAAAGAGAAAGCTCGCCTTCCGGCTACGCGAAGCGCGAGAAGGCATCCACTGTTATAAGAGGAAGCTTAACCTCGGGGTAGGGATGGTAATATCGATGAACGATTAATCGATTAATCGACTAAAAGTACGCCGCAAAACGATTAATCGTCATCGATGTGTGCCTTTAATTTAATCGGTTTAATCGATTAAAGCAGTTCGATTAATCGTTTTCCAGACAGTGACTAAAGTGGCGTGAAAATTTTGAAATCGTACTGTAGAATGCGGAGTACGAGCAACGACCGCGCGGCTGCGAAGACCGAGAGCAACTGTCGACTGTTTTCCCGAGTCATGTCGAGCTGGCCAAGCGCTTCCCCGCTTTACGCGCACGTCACACAGGCTGCCTGGGGCCCGGAGAGAGGCCGCCCCCGTGGAGGAAGAAATAAACTAGGCGAGAGCATTACGTGAGGTAGCTAGTCTTGGCAAGCGAACTCACCGTCAAGCGATTTCCTTCGCTTTTTACTTCGCAGTAGGGTCAACACGTGACCCTGAGTGACAACGTATTGGCTGATAATGTTTGGTTCACAGCAGTTTCAAATCAGTGCGCACCCGTTCAGCTGCGCTGGTGCCCTGCACCCGGCAGCATTAAACCTACCGCGCGCTCTGATGTGGCGATCACGTGTTGCGCCATTACTTCTTGATGTCAGTCGTGCTGCGATGTTCTCTTCTAATTATTCCTTCATCCATGCCCACCCTCCTCAGTAAGCGCCATTTTTAACATACAGGGTGTTCATTTTTAAGTTTTACGGAATATTTAGAAATCGCCTGTGGCAGGTAGCATAATTTTATCATTGAGCTGGGTTATTCGATGAGGCGCAAATTCGCACGAGAAATCGAAACACATATTCAACTAATTAACAAAAAATCACTGATTAACTTCTTAGTTAATTACTTTACGACACATATAACAATTTACGAATTGTAGCCGGTGATCTTGTCAGGCGTATCCACTTGCAATGAATTTCCAGAATGACACCAGTTTGGAGATATGCGCCATCATACTCGCCGTAAAAATGCACTGTTGTTCCACTTAATTCTTTACCAAAATGCATTGAAGCACAAAAGTAACTGTAACGTCCATGTATTTCGTCCCACACTTTGAGAAATAGTATCTCGAAACTGGTGTCATCCTGGAAATTCATTTCAAGTAGATGCGTCTTGCAAACTCACCGGCTACAGTTCGTAAATTGCGATATGTGTCATAAAGTAATTAACCAAGAAGTTCATTAGTCAATTTTTGTTAATTGGTTGAATATGTCTTTCGATTGCTCGTGCTACTAATGTCCACCGCTCAACGATAAGAATTATGCTACCTGCCACAGGCGATTTTTAAAAATTCCGTAGTAGTTGTCACGTAGTAGTTACGATGAAGAAAACAGTCGCAAAACTGTGAATGACGAAACGGACTTTTTATTGGGCGAGCCTGTGCCCACAAAAGCAAGTTTCACTCGAAGCACAATGATAGCGGCGAACACAATCGGTGATCATCGAAATCTGATCAGCGGCGAAGCGCGTCGGCTTTTATACATGAGTCATCGAAGGTTCCAGAGTAATCTCTGGTACCCGCGTGTCTTCCAGAAGGTACTAGACAATTGGCGTCGCTCATACAATCAGATTACATAAGCGTCGGTGACAACTGACAACGGATAGAAGCATCGATAACGTTCGAGAAAATTCCGATACGTACAGGCGCTTCCTGCGCCGAGCGATAACGTTTAAGGTGGTGGTCCGGCAGCATCAGCCTCCCGTTTTGAGTACCTTTGGAGCAACCGCGGTGGCTCTTCTACTTAGGATATAAAGTTGTGGTATATACATAGTTTGCACGGACGTCATCGCGGACGCCATCTTTGGGTACCTGCAGGTCGAGAAGGGGCGTAAGCAAGGAACATGACAGCATGGCAGCAACAAAAAGCGCGTCTTGCGTCGAACGTCAGAGCGATAACAATGATAAACCGGTGAAACAGCAACAAAAAGCGCGTCTTGCGTCGAACGTCAGAGCGATAACAATGATAAACCGGTGAAAAACAATCGCCGTGAGAAAGCAAAACAGTTTGCGCGTGATAATACGTTGCACTGACGTCATCGTAGTCGCCATCTTTGGGTACCAGCGCGGTGAGATATGGCTGCGTGACGTCACATGAAAACTATCTATACCATAAAAAGCTTAATTCTTGTATATTCTAACTATAGATAATATTAAGAAATTGATTAATGTGATTTAGAAATAAATGCTCAAGAACAAGCATGAGATGCATGGTTTTTGCGAACTGTGTCTCAGTTGTGACCATATTTAGAAGAAATTACCGCATTTACTGCATTGCGGCTTGCTCTGTAGCTTTAGGACTTATTTATTTCCTAGACGCAGCAAAACAATGTTCAATTTTTACTTTTTGGATAATTTGATTTTGAAGTTTGCCAAAATATCGCAACTTCTGTTGTAAACAGCCCGGCAACTACACGCTCAAGGAAGCTAAATTTTGGACAAGTTAGAGATCAAGCAATTTCCAATTGGGATGCAAAATTTCATTTATGTACCTTTCTTGGCTTTCCTAATAATGCGACCGAAATTAAGCAATATTTAGAATTCTGGTCCTACTTTTGACCATTTTTGCGGGAAGGTACTAAAGCTACGAAGGTGCGGTGTAAAACTAATAAAGGTATATGAATGAAATTTAGCGTCCTACATGGAAATTCCTTCAACTCTAATTGTCCAAAATTTAGCTTCCTTGAGCCTGTAGTTGCCGGGCTGTTTACAACAGAAGTTGCGATATTTTGGCAATCTTCAAAAGCAAATTATCCAAAAAGTAAAAATTCAACATTATTTTGCTGCGTCTAGGAAATAGATAAATATGTCCTAAAGCTACAGAGCAAGCCGCAATGCAGTAAATGCGGTAGTTTCTTCTAAATATAGTCACAACTGAGACACATTTCGCAAAAACCATGTATATCATGCTTGATCTTGAACATTTATTTCTAAATCACATTATTCAATTTCTTTATAATATAAATAGTTGGAATCTACAAGAATTAGGCTTTTTTATGGCATATACGACAACTTTATATACTAAGTAGAAGAGCCACCACGGTTGCTCCAAAAGTACTCGAAACGGGGGGCTGGTGCCGCCGGAGTGGGACCACCACCTTAACATTTGTTAGCCGGTGAAAAGCGGTCACCGGGGAAAGATAAACAAGTACACGTGTCAATATGAACACTCTGTATATTGCTTATTCCTTCACTAGTCACTAGTGGCAATTATAGTTGACCTCAAACAAATTAAACATTATTCTTTATCAAAATTGATACGCTTGTATGTCTTATCCTGGTTCCACCTTTCAAGCGTTAAAATAGGTACTTGCGTGAATAGATAATTGTGTTTCAGCCTTTTTAAAGTGCCCCCCCAAAAAAGTCGATTAATTGATTAATCGACGAAAAACCCCGCATCGAAATCGATTAATCGATGATACGCTAAAGCGACGAACGATTAATTGTTAATCGATTAAAACATTTAATTGACCATCCCTACCTCGGGGCCTAAATACATGGGATCTTTCTTCTCGGCAACCACTGCACCAAACTTGATCAAGTTTGTTGCATTCGACAGAAAAAGGTAGAATCTAGTGACTGTTGGTTGCCAATTTTTTATTTAGGTCGTCAAATGTGTAATAAAAATTGACAAACATCGCAAGTTTTCAGCAAACAAAACTATCAAGTTTACAACTGTGTAACTCGGCAATGAAAAATGACATCGCAATTCCGTGCATCGCATCTAACAGTACATCTAAAGCCTACAAAATTTGTATATTATACATGGCTCTCAAATAGATGACTGATTTCTGAGTAGAACTTTTGTAATATCCTTTTTAACAATGTTCACGTACAATAAACATTTACACATCAAATTTGTCCGCTTTGGATGCAGTCTACAGAATTGCGATATCTGTTCTAGGTGCCGAGCTATAAATATGCAAACTTGGTGCTTTTGTTTTTTCTCAAACTTGCCAATTTTTGAAAATTCTATTTAAAAAATGCAGGCCCTCAATCGAAATTCCGCTTCGAACAGTCATATAAATGAACTTTCTTTCTCAAATGCAACAAATTTCATTGAAAACGGCCCACCGGTTATCTCAGGAAAGCGTTTCTGCGTTTTACATGTATTTGAATAGGCGGCATCGGAGTTGGGCCCGAGCTTCCTCTTTAAGGCGAAGCTTAAGCGTCCTCCATATTTTGTGAATCTCTGCGCCCATTCCAGAACATGAAATTATTCGAGATTCTGGATATTCAATTAAGCTCGATTTGATCCCCTGTGGCGCGTTCACGTCATCGCGTTTCTGAATACGGGGCTTGTGAGCAAAATTAGTCAAGCACTAAATGTTGGAACAGGACGACGAATTTAGCATAGAAATAATGAATGAGAATAATAATATTTCACAGTCCACGGCAATCCAAGTCCGAGGTATACGACACCAACAGGCAGGCTTTTCTAAGTAACAAATATGGAAAAGACAGAGCATGAAACTCCACAGATCACAAATATGGACAACGCCGGTCCTTTTCAACCATGGTAGAAAACAGCGCTAAAGACACGGACTATAAGAAAAAAAGACAGAACGAGCGCTCACTGCCAACAAATGCTTTAATTGTGCGTGCACAAATATACAGGGTGTTTCATTGTAGATGCACCAAATTTTTAAACATTGCCTGCGGCAGATAGCACAATTATAATCCTTCATCTAAACTACTCGATGAGGTGGCCATTACTTCCACGAGCAATTAAAACGCCTAATTGAATCATTAACATAATTACGGTAATTAACTTTTTAAATTAATTATTTTACGGCACATCTTTCAATCTACGAATTATAGCCACTGAGTTCGCAAGGCGTATCCACTTGCAACGAATTCTCAGGACTGAACCAGTTGCGAGATACATTTTTCAGTGTCCGACGCAATGCATGGGCGTTCAAGTTTAAACGCTGTATTATGCATTGAAGCACGAAGTTAACTGGAACGCCCATACATTTCGTCGGACACGTTAAAAATATTATCTCGAAACTGGTTCAGTCCTCAGAATTCGTTCCAAGAGGATAGGCCTTGCGAATTCAGCGGCTATAACTCGTAGATGGAAAGATGTGCCGTAAAGAATTAATTTTAAAGTTAATTAGCGTAATTATGTTAATTATTCAAATACGCGTTTTGTTTTCTTGTGGAAGTAATGGCCGCATCATCGAGTAGTTTAGATCAAGGATTATAATTGTGATATCTGCCACAGGCAATTTATAAAAATTTGGTGCAGCTAAAATGAAACACCCTGTATAGCTTGAAAATGAAGGGGAATCCCCCAATGCTATATATTCTCCCTCCTCCCCCCTCTGTTTCCTTCCGCCATCCCCTTCCTTTTCAAGCTATATTATATTTGTGCACGCACAATAAAAGCATTTGTTGGCAGTCAGCGCTCGTCCTGTCTCCTTCCTTCTATAGTCCGTGTCTTTAGCGCTGTTTTCTACCATGCCATGGATGCATACCAACGAGCTCGCCTTCAAACCCTCTTAAGTTCTTTTCAAATTCCTTACGCTTGTCCCGTCTTTAACTGCGCAGTTTTTAAGAATGCATCCAGTGATCCAACCCAATTGGCTTCATTATCAAACCTGATGACAAAAAAAAAATAATAGTATTCAAAGTTACCCCATTGGAAAGATTGAGGATGCAGTGAATTATGTGGGCAGCATGAAACGAGTAATAAGCGCGTATCTCACCTCTCACAATATTAGATAAATGATGCTTAATTAGCTCGAACCAAGCATTTTTGTCGTGGGTGAACTAAACAAGGTTTGCGCGAGTGACGAGTAAATTGTCAAGTGGTAAAGGAGTCAACGAATGATACTCGA
This sequence comes from Dermacentor silvarum, assembly GCF_013339745.2. Lineage (NCBI taxonomy): Eukaryota > Metazoa > Arthropoda > Arachnida > Ixodida > Ixodidae > Dermacentor > Dermacentor silvarum. The sequence continues at coordinate 4,643,868 of NC_051161.1, forward strand.
CAGTTCACTGTTCAACACATTTGCGTCGCTTGCACGAACATAATTTTTTTTTTAATTTTAGTTACCAACCGGTAAAATCTCGCCTTTTAGAAACACATCACTGTCTAGGTGAAACTCGAGCTTTCATTAACGTAAAAATCCAGCGAGGCTATGAACATAACACGAGAAGCGAAATTGCGGGTGCTGTATTCACGACTGAAATTCTTTTGTTCATCATCTGACAATGTACGTGGACAAACCATGGCGAAGCAAACCACAAAAAGGAAAGATCTTTAAGCTGTAGTTGAATATGGTTGCCCAGAACAGCGCCCTTGTTCACGAAACTTCTCGTTGGTGATTGCCGCGGCGGCGAAGGTTATGGGCATTAGCAATGGTCACTCACTCACGGTACGTATACGAAGTCTCATAAATACGGCCTTAGATTACTTGCACGTAAATAAGAACTGAGGGGCGCTCACAAACGTGCCTTGTAGTCGTCGACCGTGCATATAAAGCTGCGCACATATGATGCATGCCGGTTACGCAAGGTGCTTCGTTTGACGTTGCTCACGTTGATTCGCATGTGCCACACACTGCCTATATTAGGTTGGTCAAAAAGTCCAGCAACGCCCGGCAGGTGCACTGCGTATTACGGGACTTTCCGCACTTCGTCCTGCCTGGCAAAGCGTTAATTTTGCATCTCCCTGATTTCGATTTCCTTGCTCAAGTACTTGTGAAAGGCACAAGTTTCGTCGTTAGGCAACCGCGGAACCAGTGTAACGAGACTTGTTGCTCTAGCCTGCTGTGCGTGGATTCGTCGTACCATCCGAACGGCATAAGAACGCCAGAACGCCAGCTCGTTGCAGAGTCCGCTGTGCCTTCTGCAAACAGACGAAGAAATGAAAAGATCCTTACATCCAGTTAGCCGACGCTGGTCGAGGCCAGCCGAGCACCAGCAAGAGGCACGTCACCGCCGCTGAGAGGTGCTGCGGTCCCATCGCAGCCGTCGACACCGCGAATTGCTCGTCGCGGCGGCGGCCGTTGCGAGTCAGCGGGCGGGCGAACGGGGCGGCGCCGTCTTCGAAACGAGCCTGCCCATTGGTCGTTTCACTTCGACCCACATTGCGCGGCCGTTGACAGGCAGCTTCGCGTTCGCGGGAATGTAACCATGAGAAGAGGAGGACACGCCCATTGCCTCTGTATCACCTCCGCCCCTGGCCGCGAGGATCTAAAAGAAGCACGTGTTTCCAAGACAACTTGCCAACTTCTGGTTTATCCTGGAAACTGAGCTGCTAGCTGCTTCTCCTGAATACTATCTTTAAGGGGATACTAAAGAGAAACCGTGAGGCTTATAGCGCATGAAAGGACAAGGACGAATGAAGAGGTGACACACACAGCGCCTGTGTGTGTCACCTCTTCATTCGTCCTTGTGTTTCGACGCGGGCATTGTTACAGTTCATGAAGTCGACTGGCCTCAGTGACCGATTGTGAAGTGTTGGACAACCGCACGTGTTTATACTGCGAGTACTTGCTTCCCTCTCTCGCCTTTCTTTTCATCCCTTTAAACCCCTTCCCCCGTGTAGGGTAGCAAACCGGACGTGCTTCTGGTTAACCTCCCTGCCTTTCCTTCTTTTTTCCTCCTCCTCCTCCTCCTCCTCCTCCTCATCCTCCTCCTTCATGCGCTATAAGCCTCACGATGTCATACCAACAAGCCCAAATCACTGCATTAAAGAGAAACGTTAACTCAGTTCATACTGATTCGGTCTTCCTTTAAAAACTCCATTTTCGTTAATGTCGAGAAGGGAAAATGAAGGCCAAAGTTTCATTTTTCAAATTTCACGCGGGAACCCCGTCGCCGTTACGTACCGTCAGCGTGACGTCACGAATTTCAAACAATATTCCCCTATTTGGGCCGCGCCGTGAAGGTTCTTAAAAGTTCGCGCTTAGGCTCCCGTAAATGCAATGTAGCCAATCTCTACTGATAAACGGTTAACTAGGCCCTAGCAGAGGCCGTCAAGATTTATGACGTTACGGCGAGCTTGTGCGGAAACCTCCAAGTGTCGTCGCCACCCGTCTTTCCTGGCTTGCCTATTACGTTCCTATTGTAGGAACGTAATTCACTAACACCGAGATAAAATTATTTTACTCCTAAGTGTCCCGTTCAGCTCAACATTAGCAAAGCGATGCAAAATCGAGAAACCACAAGAAAAGCGCTGGCTTCAAGCCAGGATTTATTGCCAGACTGAAGTATCGACCCTTTTCGCGGCGATCCCGTGGGCGCTGCCATGTTTGATCACGTGGTGACGCATCCATTGCTTGCCTCAACTACCTCCATCGCCAGTGGCGTACCAACTATTTCTCGAGTGTGTGTGTGTGTGTGGGGGGGGGGGGGGGGGCAAACCACCTGCTCCTCTCTATGTCTCTCTCTCTCTCTCTCTCTCTCTCTCTCTCTCTCTATATATATATATATATATATATATATATATATATATATATATATATATATAATTGCTTATTACTACTATATTATCTGATAGAGCCCGGAAAACGCGTCTGTTCGTTATTTTTATATGGCCTATTTATCAATCACACACACACGTGAACCATGAGGGCCCGAGCAATTATTTTAATTTGCATTTATTTCTTGGAACTATAAAAAATTTCAATATGATGCAGGTACTAAGGCAATGAGTGCCTCACAGAGGTCCCTGATCCCGCACTGTAGAAGTAGTACGGCGCGCAATAATAAAAAAAAACACATTTGCTAAAAACGATTTTAATAATTAGACAAAGAATTCTACTTGGTGTTGAAGTCTACAGTACGAATGTATCGCTAGTTAACGTAATAGTATTGTTGAGGTCATACGCAACAAAACACAATACACAAAAATTACTCAGAAGAAATATTCAGAAGAAAAAAAGACAGCAGATGTGCTAGTTAACGTAATAGTATTGTTGAGGTCATACGCAACAAAACACAATACACAAAAATTACTCAGAAGAAATATTCAGAAGAAAAAAAGACAGCAGATGTGTGCGACCTTGTAGAATTACTACCCCATTTCCAGCGAAGCTGTTTCTTTCGAGCAGTTGCAATAAAAGTTTCAGTTTCCTCTAATTATATCGCATGCTTGAAAACGTTGCCCGTATATGACTGTTCTGTTTGAAACCATGCCCACGTGTAATGTTTTGGAGCTCTTCGTGTTGGGATAAATTTTTTTAAAGCCAGTAATTCATCAACACTCATGTTACTTCGCCAGAACATTTACCATAGCGTGCCAGGGTAGCGGTCTCAATTCTTCCCCTACCCGCCGTGGTTGCTCAGTGGCTATGGTGTTGGGCTGCTGAGCACGAGGTCGCGGGATCGAATCCCGGCCACGGCGGCCGCATTTCGATGGGGGCGAAATGCGAAAACACCCGTGTACTTAGATTTAGGTGCACGTTAAAGAACCCCTGGTGGTCCAAATTTCCGGAGTCCCCCACTACGGCGTGCCTCATAATCAGAACTGGTTTTGGCACGTAAAACCCCATAATTTAATTTTTTTTTTCAATTCTTCCCCGCTCGTTAGACACACTCATAACGCTTTAGAGCACTTGCATAGGAAATTTATTGATTATACCTATCTATGTTAAGCTTTACCTACACATCACCCATTACCTGGTCCTTACAGTTACCAAACATAAATAAGATGCCTTTTTTAGTTCAGTGAGAACACCAGGCGAGCCTAATATATCACGCAAGAAAAAGAAGAGAGTTGAAGAATTATTCGTAACGCTTCTAAATAAGCCACTAACGTTAGAACTTCGCGACACATTGCATTTAAGGTGCTGCTTATTCCTTCAAAGTATAAAATTTCTGAAACGCAGAGTTCTCTTGGGACATTGGGAAACCTGGGTAAAGATTTGCCGAGGTTCAACGCGGTTAAACCACACTGCAGGTTCAGCGCGGTCAGCAAGTACCGCATCTGCAACTGCACCACAGAGACGCTGCTCGGAGCGGCGGCAGCAGCGAGCGAATTGACCTTCACGCTGCCTCTCGCTTCGACTAAGCGTCGAAAGCACAGCGCATACCAGCACTCGCCGCACTTTGTCCACATCGCTTTCAAGACATGGGTACGCAGCCGCCGTCTGACCTTTGCTGAGCTTGAAGGTCAGATTTGCGGAACCAGACGTTTTCTGGGTTTGTACCTGGAGTATGAGGCTCTCGCTCCAATAACAGTAGTGTGATGTTTTCAAATGCTTGCTTGCGATGTTTCAAAACTGTGTTTGATCAACACGCATTTACCATCGTACATAAACTTGGCGTGTTGTTCTCCTTATGTTCGCAAAATTAGACCTCAGTTGTAATTATGCCAGTGCAGCAGTATAAGTTTAATACCGCTCGTAAAACACACTAATAACGCTATGGACCACTTGCGTACGTAATTTACTGGAAAACGCACATTTAATCTACTCATTTGAAACATCCCCTGCACATTACCATACCATGCCCCTAGCTTTCCCCAGATAAAAACAAGATGCCTTGTTTAGCTCACCGAGGACACCGGAGAAACAAATTACGAATCTCATACGATGCACAAGAAGCACATGGAGAAATAAGGGTTTACTAATTATCTGCAGTAATTCCATTTAAAGCAGGAACGTGAATGTTCAGCAACGCATCTCACTCAAAATTCTACATATTCTGGCAAAGTTTCAAGTTCTTATAACGTGCAGTTGTTTTATGAGTCTGGAAAACATTTACATTTGTAGCAGTATGGCACCCTGGAATACTTGAATGAGTAACTTTCTACAAACTCTGTAATGAACCTACACAGACTAAACATTTATCGCTCTTCACTCAGAACATTGCTTCATACTTCGAAGAAATATAAGCAACGTTCCTGTTATGTGCTGTTATGCGTTACATTCGAACCGAAATGGCTATTCGGCGTCGTACAGTATATCAATAACACACACACACACACACACACACACACACACACACACACACACACACACACACACACACACACACACACACACACACACACACACACACCACACACACACACACACACACACACACACACACACACACACACACACACACACACCACACACACACACACACACACACACACACACACACACACACACACACACACACACACACACACACACACACACACACACACACACACACACACACACACACACACACACACACACACACACACACCACACACACACACACACACACACACACACACACACACACACACACACACACACACACACACACACACACACACACACACACACACACACACACACACACACACATAAATATATATCAGAAAAAGGCAATTCTGCGTCCGGGTAAATATTCACAGCGAAGTAGACGCGCGCATGATGCGGTTTATTGACAGTATATATATATGCGTGTGTGTGTTTTGCCTGCTATGACTATTATTGCTGCGAATGAGAGTTTTATTTCCAGTATTTACTAATAAGCGTATATATATATATATATATATATATATATATATATATATATATATCGTAAATAAATATGTCTATGTACCCTTTGATTTCATTACCTAGAAATACATTGGTCATCGCGCCACGCAGTTAATAAACCTGGTTTATTTCACTCTAGTATTGTTTTCTTCAATCATTCTCCCTGATCAATATCCACCAACAAGAAGAGCGTGTAAAATGACACGATATCAATAATAAAATTTTCTTACGTAGCCTTCATGGTGCGGAGATACCAGTTACTTTTAGAGGACAGTGGTAAAAACATCAGTTCATCTGGCTAAAACTACATTTGGAACTGGCCGTCAAGAGTCTTGGGCGCACCGAAGCAACTAAACCATTTAAAAAATGTACTGCACCGAGGTTCTGCGAGAAAAACTGGGCGTCCACCAGCGTCCACGCGCTCGCTAGAAGACGACGCGCTTGACAACGACAGCAAAATTCAAGACGTCGCGTTGTATAATCTATGCCTCAAATATATATGTTTGGCAAAATTGTGTAAACATAAAGTTGTAGTGAAATAAAGCGCTATTTTAAAAGCGTACTATGCGCAATCGGCCTCGGCGCCCGCAGCGAAAGTACGTTGAATATGCCGCGGAGCGCGTCTCCGCCCCAATCTAGTTCGCTCACAGCGCCCTCGCACTATTTTATTGCGATAGCAATAATACGGACACTTAAACCGGATTTCTGCCGTCGGCGTCGCCGTCGTCGTCGCCGTGAGGTTCCCTATAGATAAAATCTTCGCTGCGTGCCGTATGCCCGAGCGGAAGCGTGCGGGGACGCGCGCTATCACGGAGAGCGAACGCACTCAATCTCCCACGCGCAAGCAAGGAAGCGGGAAGCCAGCGCCGGAGGGAGCGGGGGGGGGGGGGGGGGGGGGGGCACTTCCACTCTGCCAACAACCGCGCTCGTCGCTCGCTCGCACCGTCTCTTATCTCCACACGGCTCTGACCTTTAGCGCCATGCATTCGCCGCTCAGTTTCCGTTGAAGCGATAGACCGCACGTACCTTCGCCGCTGCGGCGTATCCGCTTGCTGCCAGAGTTTTGACGGTCGTTGTCTGCAGTCACTCAATGTGATCTATTCATGTTTGTTTGTGCGCGCTCACACCACGCTTGTTTTAGTAATAGTCGGGCCACATTTTCCCACGCACGCTACACATGCAATGCTGCCCGGATCGGCAGTGCAGCGCTACAGGTGTGTCCCTTCGCACGCGCTGCCCACGGGAAGCGCTTCTCATCAACACCACCGTTTCACACGCGCCTTCTCGTGGTCATCGAGTCTCTCTTCATGTCGGTCTACTTACGTCGCAGCACACCTGCTTACTTAATCAGCTCATGTTTACTACAATTCATATTGCTACCAAAGCGGCTCACCTTACTTCGTATGACATTGCTGTGTTGCTATCGCATTCATTGCTTCGCCCTTAGGGCGAAACTGTGACATTTTTATTGCGATAGCAATTATATGGACACTCAAAAGCAGATTTCTGCCGTCGCCGTCGCCGTGAGGTTCCGTATGACGTCATTTGGAGAAGAAATCGTCGCCGCGCACCGAACGCTGTATGTGCGAGTGAAAGGGCGCGAGGGGCGCGTCTTTCACGGGGAGTGAACGCACGGCGGAGAACAAACGCGCGTTCTGCGCCGTGCTCGCTTAAGGGCTGCAGAAGTAGGCGTCTCTGTTCTCCTTCACAATCACCATGTATGTAGAGCAAACGCGCCTTCTTCCGACGAGCGAGAGGCCGTGGGGGAGGGGGAGGGAAGGGAGGCGACGTTTAGCTGCGGCACGCAGTGCCTATTTATATCAGAGGCTCCGGCAACAGTCACCAACGCCGCACGCATTTTTAGCGAACGCGGGCAAAACGCGGATGGCGTCGACAACAGTTCTGCGTGTTGCCGATGCTGCTGCACGTCCAAGTTTATACAGCTGATAAAGCTAATATCATTACTCCGTATAGCTCTCTACAAGTTTGCTATCGCAATTGATGCTTCACCTTTCAGGTGAAACTGCGACAAATTTTTTTCCACACGCGGCGCCTCAGCGGCAGAGCGCCGTTCGGCCCAGTCGACCATTGTCTCGACCACTCCAATTCTAGGTCACTCCACTCTAGAGTGTACTAGACAATGGTCGAGTGGGCCGAACGGCGCTCTGCCGTTGAGGCGCCGCGTGTGGAAAAATAGTGCGAGGGCGCTGCGAGCGAACTGGATTGGGGCGGAGACGCGCTCCGCGGCATATTCAACGTACTTTCGCTGCGGGCGCCGAGGCCGATTGCGCATAGTACGCTCTTAAAATAGTGCTTTATTTCAATTGCAAATTTATGTTTACACCATTTTGCCAAACATATATATTTGAGGCATAGATTATACAACGCGACGTCTTCAATTTTGCTGTCGTTGTCATGCGCGTCGTCTGCTAGCGAGCGCGCGTTCGCTACGCGGACGCTGGCGGACGCCCAGTTTTTCTCGCACAACCTCTGTGCATTACATTTTATTGCGATAGCAATTATATGGACACTTTCACCGGATTTCTGCCGTCGCCGTCGCCGTCGCCGTGAGGTTCCGTATAGATAAAATCTTCGCCGCGCGCCGTATGCCCGAGCGGAAGCGTGCGGGGACGCACGCTGTCACGGAGAGCGAACGCAATCAATCTTCCACGCGCAAGCAAGGAAGCGGGAAGCGAGCGCGGAGGGAGCGGGGGGGGGGGGGGGGGCATTTATTGCGATAGCAATTATATGGACACTTCAACCGGATTTCTGGCGTCGTCGCCGTCGCCGCGTGAGGTTCCGTATAGATAAAATCTTCGCCGCGCGCCGTATGCCCCAGCGGAAGCGTGCGGGGACGCGCGCTATCACGGAGAGCGAACGCACTCAATCTCCCACGCGCAAGCAAGGAAGCGGAAAGCCAGCGCCGGAGGGAGCAGGGGGGGGGGGGGGGGCACTTCTCTGCCAACAACCGCGCTCGTCGTTCGTTCGACCGCACCGTCTCTTATCTCCACACGGCTCTGACCTTTATGCGCCGTGCATTCGCCGCTCAGTTTTCGTTGAAGCGATAGACCGCACGTACTATCACCCGCTGCGCGGCGTATGCGCTCGCTGCCAGCGTTTTGACAGTCGTTGGCTGCAGTCATTCAGTGTGATCTATTCATGTTTGTTTGTGCGCGCTCACACCACGCTTGTCCATTCAGTTAGTAATAGTTGGGCCACATTTTCCCACGCACGCTACACATGCAATGCTGCCCGGGTCGGCAGTGCAGCGCTACAGGTGTGTCCCTTCGCACGCGCTGCCCACGGGAAGCGCTTCTCATCAACACCACCGTTTCACACGCGCCTTCTCGTGGTCATCGAGTCTCTCTTCATGTCGGTCTACTTACGCCGCAGCACACCTGCTTACTTAATCAGCTCATGTTTACTACAATTCATATTGCTACCAAAGCCGCTCACCTTACTTCGTATGACATTGCTGTGTTGCTATCGCATTCATTGCTTCGCCCTTAGGGCGAAACTGTGACATTTTCTACTCTGCCAACAACCACGCTCGTCGCTCGCTCGCATCGTCTCTTATCCCCACACGGCTCTGACCTTTATGCGCCGTGCATTCGCCGCTCAGTTTCCGTTGAAGCGATAGACCGCACGTACCTTCGCCCGCTGCGCGGCGTATGCGCTCGCTGCCAGCGTTTTGACAGTCGCTGGCTGCAGTCATTCAGTGTGATCTATTCATGTTTGTTTGTGCGCGCTCACACCACAGTTGGTAATAGTCGGGCCACATTTTCCAACGCACGCTACACATGCAATGCTGCCCGGGTCGGCAGTGCAGCGCTACAGGTGTGTCCCTTCGCACGCGCTGCCCACGGGAAGCGCTTCTCATCAACACCACCGTTTCACACGCGCCTTCTCGTGGTCATCGAGTCTCTCTTCATGTCGGTCTACTTACGCCGCAGCACACCTGCTTACTTAATCAGCTCATGTTTAATACAATTCATATTGCTACCAAAGCCACTCACCTTACTTCGTATGACATTGCTGTGTTGCTATCGCGTTCATTGCTTCGCCCTTAGGGCGAAACTGTGACATTTTTTTTAATGGTTTTAGTTGCTTCGATGCGCCCATGACTCTTGACGGCCGGTGCCAAATGTAGTTTTAGCCAGGTGAACTGCTGTTTTTACCACTGTCTTCTATAAGTGAATGGTATCTCCGCACCATGAAGGTTACGTAAGAAAATTTTATTATTGATATCGTGTCATTTTAGACACGCTTCTTGTTGGTCGATATTGATCAGGGACAATGATCGAAGAAAACAATATTAGAGTGAAATAAAGCAGGTTTATTAACTGCGTGGCGCGAAGAATGACCAATTTATTTCTAGGTAATTAAATCAAATTAAGGGTACATAGACTTATATATTTACGATATATATATGTATGGGAAAAAATAACAAATATTCTAAATGCAATAATTGAAAAAGTGAGAACTCCCGACCGGAATAAGCGCACGTGTTTGCAGTAACAAACACACTTATTAGTGAATACTGGATAAACTCTCATTCGCAGCAATAATATTCATAGCAGACAAACCATCTTATATATATGTATAAAACTGAACGGCTGCGTTCAGTTATCCGGTGCACTATCATAACGACCATAATGAAACAAAGGAACGGCATGTCTCACATACACGCAGAGATATGTGCAGATCTGTTGCGTTCGTTGAAGAAGTACGTACCACATGGGGCACTCAGTTTTAATCGGTTGCAAACATTGTGAGACTGTCAAAAAAGTTTTCCTTGTCGGAATCAAGTTAGCAGATTTACAGGCTGCCCCAAAACGGGGCGGTTATATTGAATGAGAGCTAGGAAGTTGTTAAGTAGGA